>NC_056727.1:82186750-82464250 GCF_019279795.1 Protopterus annectens | reverse complement strand
TAACCCTAACATAAAACCAACCGCACACTTACCTGAACCCAACGCATGACCTAACACCACAGGGCTAACAATAGCAAATCCACAATGACGTCAGTATGTCCATTTTGTGTTTTCAGGATTTTGAGTTTCAGGATTTTGGGTTTTCGGGATTTTGAATTTTCAGGCTTTTGGTTTCAGGATTTTGATTTTCAAGCTTATAGTGTTTCAGGCTTCTGATAGGGAACTATATATATATATATATATATATATATATATATATATATATATATATATATATATATATATATATATCGTATTCATTTGTAACAGTAATGCATATGTAGATTGGAATGTGTTGGTTCACAAACTACAGTGCATTACAATGTACTGCACATATGTACACAAAGTGACTGTCCCATTTGTGATCATTACAGTGAAATGCATATGGTATAAGGTGTAGTCTCAAGACCATGAAACATGTATACACCTTGGATGGTTTAGTGGTAAGTCCCATGACTATAGTGTGCATGGTCCAGGGTGCAACACCTGCGATGCTTTACAAATGTTTTTTACTCCAGAATAAGGCTCCTTTAAGCAGTTGTAAGCATGTTTAAAAGTGTTTGTGTGACATTATAGCAGCAGTTAAACACAGTTAAACAAACTTTGTAACGTATAACCTGTGCACGCAAACACGGCCACATCCACTAACTACTCAGGATATATACATGTCAGTGAAGTAACATCTCACCATGTGATGACATAACATTACATTCTCTGTTGACTGTACTCTTCAGCACACATGGGTTTACATGAGTGCTTCGAATGTTTATTATACAGACGATTACTACCTATATATGCAAGCTGTGGTTAAGGTATACTTTTGAACATGATAAACATCCCTGCCTTTATTTGGGATTGGAACCTCGAATGCATAGATACTATGCAGATGCTGTAACCATTAGACTGTTGACATTAACATTGCTTCCGCCTATTTCCTATTTAGATGATTTCTATGTGTAAGCTAGGCTAAGCAAAGGGCAGAGGGCCCCCAAGCTCACTGAGGTTCACGAACTCTTGAAATAACAACATATAATGAATGTACTGTGAGACAATATATTACATTCCTGTCTACATTAGGCATAGCCCCTCACTGACACACTTCAAGGGAAACCTTGTTGTGTGAATGGGTAACAGAATATATACCCCTGGGATAATGTGTCCCAGAATCATGCAGCCAGGCAGTGGGGGAGCCTGTCCAGTTTGATAGCTGTGAGACCTGTTTGGGGAATTGAATAGTGTTGAATTCTCACATTAACATGCCCTCTTTAGAACACTACATGCCCCTATCAGCAGCCACAGCCCCAGTCTTCAACAGCTTCCAGCAACTCTGCCTGGAATTGCTTCATTGACTATGCTTGACAGAGGCTCAGTTACTTCATCAATGGTGCGGGGAAAGCCAACACACTGTAGCTATGCTTCTAATTGCCTTTGGCCAGATAGGTAGTAGACCATCTGTGGATCTCTAAAGTGCAGGACAACACAGCCATAATATGTGAATAAACAGACCTTCAGATCAAAATATACAGTGAGAAATCACCATGTAGTCAAGAAACAGTTAAGTACAGCAAGAACATACAGAACACTGATACTTAGTCACTCTAAAAACCTATCTTGGACGCTAGAAGACTTTTATAAGTTTAAGGCTTTCTATTGTTTACCAGTAGGTTACCTACAGGAGAGATGAAAAACAAGTACAGATGGGGAACATGCATGCAACAATACCATACCGGCCTATGTGTTAGCTTTAAGCTTTGGAATACTGGCCAAGGCTATTGGCGCCCCATGGTGCCTTATTTAGGAGAGTCTCAAAGGTGAATACCAGCTCCATAAACAGCACAATAGCAGATTCAATGAGGGTTATGCTACTCAACACCAGGGGTTGTGATCACAACATGCTTGCACTCACAGCACTCCTCAGGATGGACAACATCAACATCTGTGCAGTAACTGAGATCTGTCTTAAGGCTCCTGAGAGTACAACAGCACTACCAGACTACAACACATACTACACATTTCAGCCACAGAACATGGACTGACAGGCATGGAGGGGATGTATCCATATTCATCAGGGATACCTACATCTCCAGGTTAGTGGGGCAGCATGATACCTCTGAGATCATCCATGCGCAGCTAACATCAGCCACAACTGCAATGTAAACCAAGGCCTGCTATGGATCACCATTCATGACCCAGGACCACCACTCCACCTACCTGGAGACAGTGGAGAACATGACAGTCCTAACACACACCCTGGCATTGGTCGATGTCTACTACCATACCATTAACTGGGAAACTTACTCCGGTACTCACTTCCAGGCCCAGCGCTTTCTGGAATTTATCACCTCATATGCTCTGTATCAGGTGGTAACCTCCCTAACGTGGGGTGGAAACTACTAGAAGTGGTCATCACCAACATGGGCAACAGGTGCACCACAGCGGAGGTTAACCAATCACTGGTTAGATCTGACCATGAACTATTCACTGTTTCCACACCCAAGCATCTCCCCCACCCATGGATACCACAGTGTATACCTTTCCTACAGCTAAATTTACACTACTAGTGACAAGATTGAGGGGTTTCACAGCCCCCACGCTAAGGGGAAACACTGCTCAAAATACAGACAGATTTACAAATTCAGTCTATAAGTACCTACAAGGATGTATGGATCATGCCATCACTGGTAAACCAAGACTCACTCCTCCTAGACAAGGACACTGGTCTGGTGGACTTCTGCAATAAACAGGCTATACTACAGATGTAGGACAGTGTTCCAGACAAACAGCAAATCCCACGAAGGACAGACATCCGTGACCACTATTAGTATGATACGTAGGTCCCTCATGACATCATCCAAGGCTAACATCAGCAGGATAATACGCAAGGATTTGAAAGATAACCACAAAGACTTCTTTGGCTATGTCAAAGATCTACATGGTGACACACAGATTTGCACTGTGCCAGTGAAATATAGCATGGAATATGCTGACCCTACTGATATCACCAACATCCTTGCAGATACATTCAGTGCATACTTCACTCCCTAAAGAGCCCACAACACTACCCAAAAGGTACAGTATCCCACACATCAGAGACACACAGGTGGAAATGGCCCTCTCTAACAGCAGAACACAGCGTCAATGGAGGCAGATGTTGTCCCAGACTGCATCTTGCAAACTGTATAAGACAACCTTCCCCCCACCTAATTAAGCTTTCCTACCCTCAGGCTCTCCACAGGCTACATGCCCATACAATGGCACGTGGCAATGGTTATTCCACTCCATCAAGGTGGAATCACAACTGACCATGGTAACTACCACCCCATAAGCCTGAATAGTCTGGTCTGCAATGGTATGGTTCACATCCTCATGGCACTCATTAACAAAGACATTGATAACCTCTGAACATGTGACCCAACCCAGGCCAGCTTGGTTGAGTGCAGTTCATGCCTACTGAACATGTCTGATGTCTTACATACAGTTACCAAGACATTAGATGATGGGGGAGGTGGTTCACACATACTACCTGGACCTTGCCAAGGCTTTTAACACCATGCCTGACTCAGGTACTATTAATAAACTCACCAGCCTATACATACACCCATACATCACGGGTTGGATTGCCAACGGGCTTACACAAAGAACCCACATGGTATGACTAGCGGTCTTCAGGTCCAACTCTTGACCAGTCATGACTGGTATCCCACAGAACTCAGTCCTGGGAGCCCTACTCTTTGGCATATACATCTCAGAGTTATAGGCAAACACAGGTGGACTACAGCAGACCATGTTTGGCAATGACTGCAAACTGGGAGCCATGACTGGTAGTCAAGCTGACACAGACATCTCTCAAGATGCCTCACAGAGAACGTCACAGGGTGTCAATATTATGGCCTCAAGCCAAGTTCCGCTAACTGCATAGTCATTCCATTGTGGAATTGGCACCGACATATTAACACATAAGTGGCAGCCACTTTAATACGGACAAGGTAATGGGGTATCTGGGGACCAAGGTAGATAGTGATCTCCTCTTTGACAATCATATCTCCTCAGTAGTTAGGACATCCTTCTATGTAGGCCATCTGATTACTAAAGGATTCCCATCTAGACATACTGGGGTTATAGTGCCCCTTTACTCATCACTCATCAGTCCCATCATAGGGTATAATAACCCATGTGGGATGTACCTCAGAAGGCACTTCCAACAGCTGGGAGGTCCACGAATGTACCTCACCAAGGGGAATACTGGCCTGCAACATATGGCCTATGCAGCCAGACTGAATAAACTCCTGCTTTACTCAGTGGCATCTTATTTGCCCAGAGATGATCTCCACTGGCCAACACAGCCATGTTGAACTCAGGCTTAATGGATATGCTCCATCTATGGGAATTCATGTCACAATGAGCCACACACTGTAGTAAGCTGAACCTTGCCACAACAATAACTGGAAGATGCTGGAGGAACAGCTTCCTTCACAGACACTCCCCATACTTTGGAACAACATCCCTAACTACATTATACAGAGCCTCTCACCAAAACTCTGCAAGAGAAACCTTGAAGAGTGGATGGGGAACAGTAGATGCACCCCAGGGATCCCACTATTGGCTCTGCTCCACAGAGGGATAGTTAATGACTCAATGGGGTGGCAAAAGCTGACACAATTTGGCTGGGCTTATGAATGTCCTCTGGCAGTTGGCTAAGTACCTACCTATGAATCTATACATACAGTATCTGCATATGCTGATAGCTTAATTTACTGTTCAGGTGTTGACTTACCTTGTGCCAATGGCAGTTGTGTGTGCAATAGTTGAGGGCTGCCAATGTTAGATGCACACAGTAGATTGCCTATACATGACAATTTACAGGTAGTCTTGTCTGTGTGCCATCCATTTTTACTGTGTGTGCAGGTGGAGAAAGGTGTCACTCCCTAGGTGCCTACACTGTCAGTGTGTATGCTACACGTTCCCTCTTTGCTAAGGCATGGGCATACTGGGCACGCCTCCATCTGCCTACTAGGCTGGCTCAGTGTGTTTATGGTCTGAGTACCTCTGTGCTTGTGGAGTCCTTGGCAATGGTGGTGGGCTGTGAGGGTGTTCACCATTCTGTCCCTGCTGCAGCTGTTTCCGCAGGACCATATTGTGTAGTATGGCACACACTATGAAGATGTGGGCACATGTGCTTAGAAAGTAATACAAGGCTCCAACAGATATGTCCAGACAACAGAACCGTGATTTCAGCATCCCAAAAACATGCTCTATGATGATTCTGGTTTGTACGTGTGCCTCATTATGGCGTTCCTGCATGGGTGCGTGTGCATTTCTGATGGGAGTCATCATCCACGGTTCCAGTCCATAGCCAGCATCCACCACCAGGTGGCCATTTGGGATGTCCCCCCTGGCAAATAACGATACAGCTGTGAGGCATGCCAGATGTGGGAGTTGTGATAGCTTCCAGGGCTGCTAGCACACACATCCATGATAATGCCTTGGGCATTGCACACAACTTGGCAGTTGATGGAGGGGAACCCTTATGGTTTATGTAGCTCCTACCCTGCTCACCTGGTGGTGACCTGATGTGTATGTGCGTGCAGTCTATTGCACCAAGTATCTCTGGGTATTCTGCCACACAGTGGAAGAGATACATATTGATGGCCAACTCCTCCTGCATTCGGGGGAAGTATATGTGCTCATTGACATGTGGTAACATGGCATCCAGGAACTGGTGTAGTACCCTGGATGCTTATGCCTGTGAGATCCCCATGATATCCCTAGTTGATCTTTGAAAGGTACCTGTAGCTAGTATTTTCAGCCTTACACATACCTTTGTATCCACTGGGATGGGTTCCCCTCTATTTGTTCTGGCTCTGAGGCGTGACCTGCACAGCTCCACAAGTTGCTGTAAGATGTCTCTGTCCACCCTGTAATGCTGTACTATCTCCAGATCATGTAGCCCCTGGTAGTTTACCCTGGGTCTGAACACTCTCCTCCTCATCTGGTGCCTGCCGTGGTCATGTGCATTATCCTCCACACTACCTTCAGTCTCCAACACATGCTGGTGGATCAAAGCTATGGCAGCCCCTAACATGTACATAATAAAAGTTCCCCATCTGTATACACCACTGGTGCAGAGTGTATGGGAATACACAAATGTGTGTGAGGTGATTTCACACTTTATAGTATTGTGCTATGGATTCTGCTGATGTCAGTGGGTGTATATGAGATATTCCAGGTGCAGCGTGTCTTAATTATGGGTTTTGCAATGAGTACTGCAAGTGTGGGGCCTTTAGTGTGGAGATCTACTTGCCTGCCTTAATTAATCTGTTGCCCTTTAATTCACTTTTAGACCTGGATCCCCTCCTATTATCAAGCATGCTCCACCTGCCGTCTTTCTTGTTTTGTACTTTCCCTACCCAGTAATGGCAAAATGTGCCTTGTAGCTGATATACTGCAAATCAGCTTTGTTCTGTTTTGAAACTTTACTGTTTTCTTTGCAGTACAGCCCCCCCCCCCCCTTTCCTGTTCTGCAGGTAGCTGCTTTCACCCTTGTTTGCTGTTTTCAATGGCCCACTGTAGGCTCCTAGGTGTTAATTAGTCATTTGTACTCCAGTTTCACTGCTGCAGCATTTCCTTATTTCTTTCCTATATCCTTCTAGTTTCAGCTGCAGTGCACACTGCGCATACCCGTTTACTGGGTTTACACATGTTTTCATCTCCGTTCACATGCATACTCGGTTACCTTGTGTACTCTCAGCTAAGCATAGCTATGGCCAGTTTGATACACCCTTATCCTGCAGCTTTGCCTAGCTAGGGGCAAACCAGTTTAGCAATGCTCCAATGTGTTTACAGCAATGGCAAATTACCCTTCTCTTGATGTCATCTTTATCTCAAGGGCACACCTCGATGTTATAACGCTACACTGTGAGGTGCATCCTTACACCAGCAGGGAAACTGCAATTCACTATTACTCCTTTCATTTGCATGGCATTGCCTACTAATTCCTAGCTACTGAGCATAACACTGTCACTGCCCCTTAGCAACCCTTGCGCCATAAGTATGGTGTAGTATGCCTGCCATTGACTATTATGGGAAATCGTGATATGTGTTTCATTGCAGTTTTATTCTATTTTTTTATATATTTCTTGAGATCCCCTTTGCGCACCGCCGCCCTGCGCTTCCACGTCACGATAGTGCGACTATATATATATTAAATGTTAATTGTATATTTTGTACATTTTTTATGGCAATGGCTATATATTTAGCCATTGGCACATATTAACAATATAATACATGTGTTTGGTCAGCTGTCATGGCTCCGATTTTATGTTTGCAAAAATGTAAACAGTTTTCTACGGTTTACATTTCTGCATGCTTTCACTATGGCTGCACCACTTCCTGAATTGCTACATACCTTCATTCGCATGCTACACTGCTGCACATGGGGTAATTAGCATACACAGCACTGGAGTTGTGCGGGTGTAGCATACGCAGATAGTGCACGTGGAAACAGCTCGTACCTGAATCGCTCGGCAGCCATATTTGGTGTTAGACCGCTGATGCTACGCCTGCACCTGGTGCAAGCTTTATGAATCCCGGGGATAGAGTTCTTCACTAGTCTTACAAACATTAGCCTTTGCATAGAATGTGAAGCCAAGACCCACCCCCACGAAATCTAGTGTCTAAATTATCTTGTAGACTTGCAGTTTGCTGACAAGGAATAATATGCAAGGAGACTGTGGGCACCCCTGCCTTGTACTTTTACATTAGTAATGAAAGGCAAACATTAAAATCTGTAAGAATACTGGTCATGGCCGAAGAGTGCAGTATTTTTACAGTGAATTGGAAGTGGTGAGGAAAGCTGTAAGGTAAGATAACCTGCATTATGTAATTCCAATTGATAATGTCAAAGTGCTTTTCAGAATCAATTAAAACAGCTGCAAATGGTAAAGTTATTATTTGGAAATGCTGGATAACTATAAGTATACTCTGACAATTGCCCACACTAGACAACCTCAGAAATTGTTGTTGTTGTGTCTTTCGGCTTTTCCCGGTTAGGGGTTACCACAGCGGAACTCTGGTCCGCTAATGACTGGTAGTTGATTTTTATGTGCCAAGTTACCAGCCCTGACGCACAACCTTCAACGAAGGTAAACCTTAAAAATTGTTAATAGTTAACTAGTAAGTTTGACAACTGGGGAGCCCTGAAGGCTCAATTTGTAGCACACAATTTGGAAGACTTGATTAAAAACATTGGTTTGTACGCTTCAAATTTTCGAAAATGTTCCCCCTGACTCAGTATGCTCAATATCATGAATTGCTTAGAAGATGAGTGCTTGCCTTGCTTGAATGTAAACCCACTGAAGAAATTAACTATTAATGAAGCCACTGATGGCACGTAATTTATATCATTCTGAAAAAAAGACCATCAAAGGCAGTGGAAATTCTAGAATGGGTAGCTTTAAAAGCTGAATAGATCTTATCTCATGACAGACACTTATTTATGGCCATCCCTGAAAGGGCAGCTGTAAAATTAAGAATGACTTACCAAAAGACACAAGAGGATGTAATTGAAATTGAAGGGAAAAAGTCTCACTAATGTCTAATGAATTAAGGAGGTTATTTCAGCCAAAATTAAACTTGATTGCCCTGGACATATACTGGTTCTATAAAAGGTAAGACAACAATTTACCTATCTGTTCCTACAGAGTCAAGACTAGAATGCTGTACCATTTTAGAAGTATCTTATATTATTGCTTTAAGGCTTCAGTAAGAGTGATGTTTGCAGTTTTAAAGCATACTACTGACATTTTATTTTATTCTTGACTCGGGATTTTCATCATTCATTTCAGAAATTACTGGTTTTGTTCTCTAGCTCAGTAATCTCATTTTTGTGGTGGCATATAACTTAGCTTTAACAAGATCACAACTAGATCTTAATTTTATGTTAAAACCTTCTAAATTATAAAAGAAGTGCTACAGTCAACTGCATTAAGTGAAAACCTGCAAAACCACCAAGTCACAGATTAGTTCTTTCATCCTGTTCCCACAAAAAAGAAGAATAGATATAAGAATAGTCACATCTGCTTCTGTTACAGGTCAAGAGGGATAAAAATGTGAAGTCGGGGTCATCTGAGTTGAAGGTCATCCAAATACACACTACCCCTTGTAACATGAAATGATAAATAGAGACTGAGGTGCTTGGAAATGTTCTTTTGTCCCCCACTAAATTTAGCTTTTATTTCTAACATCTTAAATCTAATGGCCTATTACAGGAATGGTTGGGAAGGTGGCCTAATGGTTAAGGTGTTTGCCTTACAAACACAAGATGCAGGGTTTGAGTCTCACAAGGGATAATTGGCTAGGCTTACAATGGCTCGCAAGAGCAGTTAGCCTAGTACTAACCTATGAACCTATATATGAATATGAGTTCTAATACCATAATGGAACTGGACCCTTTTCCTAAGCAATGTACTATTAGAGATCATGAAATTAGTACTCTTCTATGCTAGCTTATAGTGCTCTTGTCAATGCCCCCTGAACTGGTGGTCTCTGTACCTAATATTTGGTTGGAACTATTCGTAGCATATTTAAGCACAATAGTAAATTATTTTTTATTAAACTTATTGTTCCTACTACTTTTAGAACTGTCTGGGTATCTTTCTTCCACATGGCTCTCATTTCTTCCTGCAAATTCTGATATTTTATTACTTTGTGTCTCTCTGTATATAAGACATTGTAACAACTTTTGTAGTAATTTCAATTATCAGTGCTACTTTGTTTTTTTATAGACTACTATGAGTATTTGGTTTTCTCACATCTATTTCTTTAACTGTGGGTAATGAGTGATCCTGTATGATATAAATGTCATCATTCTCTTTGATGCTTTATAGTTCACATTTGCAAAGATTTTCAGCTACTTCTATATTGTAATGTTTGCACAATCCTCATTGCAGAGGTTTTGCTACATTATTACACCTTTCAGTACACAGGTCCTCTGTCGCAAGTGTATCACACCAGGCAACAAGATGTGCAATTGTTTCCACTTCAATTTTACAGAACCTACATCTGTTTGTTTCAACATTCCCAATGCCATTTGTAAACCATAGTTCACTATCCTGGGTCACCATTATTAACCTTTCATTGTTTGATTTCATTTCATCTCTCCGTATCCATTCTCTTGGTTAACTTAAAACTGTACCAGAAACCTCTATGCACTTGCCACTATATCTGTGGATTTTCCATTTTTTTTTCTTCTCATCTTATCCTTTTGGCACATTCAGTTACTATCTGATTTTTTTTCTACTTCTGGTGATATTCTCATTCTCACATTATTCCAAAATGTTTCTGATAAACTAAGCAAACATGTCATCTTTAACTTCTCCTTATGTTTTAAAACATTAAATATGTTTGGATCTGATGAGGTTAGCAGATATGAATGCAGCCCATAATTGCAAATCAATGAATGAAGTCAGTTTTGAGGAGGCCAATACCTCTTTCAGAATATATTATCTTGGTATACAAGATTTTTGGACCAGTCAATGACCCCAAAAGCTGTAACTTGGAACAGAAAAAGCAAATCGATTTCTAGCTTGAACTTTACTTCCAGTTGTCAAGGAAGTTTTCCATATTAGCTTTAGTCTTCCTAACTATTCCTTACTGAGCTTTATTCTCATTTATTTATGTTTTATTTCTGACCCATTACTTATTCACAAATATTTATACACTCCCTCTTGCTCAAGTTCCCTTACATCACATTTATGTCCCAGACTGATATTTTCTTGGTGTTGCAGCCTTCCTTTTTTAAATGTTGCTATCGCACATTTATCAAGACCAAATTACATTTTTATATCATCTGAAAACATGTTAATCTTGCTTTCAAGTCCTCATCTGATTAACTATACAATTTTAAGTCATCCAGGAAAAATGTAGATGAGAAATCTTTCAGTTTATTTGCCTGGATTATATTGTAAACTACAGGAAACAATAATGAGCATCTGTCAGTCTCCATTTAATTAATAACTGCATAGCTCTCAGTTCTCCAGTATCACCTAAACCTTTTGAAAGTTACTGGATTAAGAGTGAAAATCAAAGCAGAACACATGCAGGAAGAAAAACTAATAACGCCAATACTTGTGTAACAGGGAATTCCAAACAGCAATGGTTAAACTAAATTATACAATGACGGCCATTAATATCCCAAAACGAGCACGCTGATTGCTATGTTTGTAGAGGGCATTCATTCATACCCCTCTAGGGATATTATATAGGTTTATTTATTTATTTTATTTTTCAATTGTTTACCGGGAGTGTCCGACTGGGCTGGAGGCTTTTTTTCAGCAGAGGTCCAGGGAAAAAAGCTCCAAGTTATACAAAGAACAGATGGCAAAAACAAGTTTCTCCAGAAAGTATTAATATCAATAAACATTCTAAAAATAGAAAAATAGTACATATGTTATTTGATTTTGTGGCAAAAATGGTAATTTCTCTATATGTTGGCTTTTCTAGTCTTCTCTGCCTGCCTCCAAATCTCTTTGTAGAAGGGGGACTTAGCCATAGACTTGCTGTTTGGTAGTTGTTTGCTGTTTAAGCTGCATGTGGCAGCTGCTTATTCTATGTTTTTACATTAAGAAATGCCAAGCTCAGTCATCTTGTGGCAGAAGTTATTACCTGGTCTTTGAGGTGGAAACCACTGCAGGAAGCTCCAAAACATGGTACTTTGTTGGCTAGAGAGCATAAAGATCAGTTTTCAAGCATTTTGTTCTCTCTAACCGGTGCTGTGCTCTATTGGGCCATGGTGGTTGGCAGTGCCCTGTATAGTAGCAAATGCCAAGACAGTAAAATTTACCTATAATGTTAGGATTAATTCTGAAATCTGTTAAGCAGTGTGGCATTGTGCAGAAATAAGCTTAGAGTGGCTAGCTTGGGCATCAATTAGCACTGCCATTTCTCAGCATTATATAACATCCTGCCTGTAACCCCAGAAACTACCCTAGGAGACCCCTGTTAAAACACAATCCTTAATCCTAAACAACAAACCATTCCCCAGCATTATATAACATCCTGCCCATAACCCAGAAACTACCCTAGGAGAGCCCTGTTAAAACACAACCCTTAATCCTAAATAACAAACCATTCCCCAGCATTATATACCATCCTGCCCATAACCCCAGAAACTACCCTAGGAGACCCCTGTTAAAACACAATCCTTAATCCTAAACAGCAAACCATTTCCCAGCATTATATAACATCCTGCCTATAACCACAGAAACTACCCTAGGAGACCCCTGTTAAAACACAATCCTTAATCCTAAACAACAAACCATTTCCCAGCATTATATACCATCCTGCCCATGAACCCAGAAACTACCCTAAGAGACCCCTGTTAAAATCCCGTCCTTAATCCTAAACAGCAAACCATTTCCCAGCATTATATAAAATCCTGCCTGTAACCCAAAAAACTACCCTAGGAGATTCCTGATAAAACCAAATCCTTAATCCTAAACAGCCAGTACTATTACAGGACCAGACAACATGGGTATGCAATTTCCAATTGTCTCTGTGGCAAGCTTTGGTAGATATTGGCATCCCAGGTTAATGTAGCAATTGTCTCATGTTCTGAGGCAACCAGTTAATCATTAAAAAAATAACACAGTACATGAGAGATGTACATACACAACTGCCTTGGAGGCAAAATATTGTATGCAAAATAGATTGTCAGGAATACTCACATTACATTTCTGCCACATTCCATTCACCACACACACAGATTTTCTTATGCTGAAGTGCTTAAAAGAAACACCTCCAAATCTCAAAGAACTCCAAAGCCAGCCAATGGCAACACTGCTCCTAAGCAAACACTAAAGCACACACACTAAAAGGAACACCAAGCATCTCACATTAGCCTACCTCTAATGGCCCCCAAAGTGCAAAGTAGTAGTGGTCTTAGTGGTGCATTTTTTGTCTTGCTGATCTGCTTACTGATTGGATTATTGTTGGTACTTTAAAGTTATATGTCACTGTCACCACAACAGAAAATTAAGAAATGCTTTGCACTTGGTTAATCTCTAATTTGCTCTAAGCAAATTATTTGATTTTTTGCAAGTAAATATTTTGTTGCTTTATATTAATCTGCCTTGTTAAAAGTAGTTAGCAGGCCTCTAGTTTCAGTGAGAGTAAAACTGGTTTTGATGAGTAGGGGCCTTGTTGGAGCTGTTTGTTTTTTGTGCTGATCTGTCTACTGATTGGATTATTGTTGGTGCCTTAACACTATATATCGATGTCCATGGAATTTAGTGTGGCCAATTTAAGGCTTGATTTGTATGGAACACTTGTGCTAAACACCAAATAAAGAAAGCTAGTTTCTGATTATCGACACAAAAGAAAATTAAAGGAAAACTCCACCCTAAAACTAAAAAAATCTGTTTTTTTACTCTATCTTTGATTCCTGACCTATTTTAACACAACAAAATCACACTAAGTGCTGTGTGTGTAATTTTAGCCTGTTTTACACAACATGGTTACCAAGGGGCTTGATGTATCAATGTGATCTTGTTCTCCCTCAACACTTTCTCTTTTCCATAATGCTTTGTATGAATCATGCCAAACATAAGGAAGTAACTGTGAATTGCCTTGCCATTGACATATAATGTGATTTATGTGAGTCACTGTTATCTTCTTTACCTTCTGTAAAATTACTACTTCTTTCTATCGCTGATTAGCCACATGTATGTTTGACTCAGACCTTATTTTACACTATACTTTGAAGGTATCCAGCTACAGCGAGAAAGTAGCTAAACTGCAGGCCTTTGTTTAGGGTTTTCTTTTGTATTTCATTCAGAATTGACAGTCCACTCCCCACACAACTGCAGAGGTGTTAAAACTGTCAATGCACTGAGAGACCCTTGCAGAATCTAAATATTTCAGGCACGGGCAATAATACCTTTCTTACATGCTATTATAAAAAATAAGTTATTCCCATGATAAATGTCAAGGTTGTTCTTAAACATATCTGATCTATTGCTTGCTTTTATGTAATTTAGTACTTTATTCCATGCATCAGCTACTCTCTCAGGGATTAAATTAGTATACCTCTCATGTCTATATATTCTTCTATACAGATTGTCTGATGATTCTTTGCTACGTTTTAATGCTATACAAGTTCAGATATTTTAGTCTTTAATAATAACTTAAACATACCTTTCAGTGCAAGAAATCTGGACAAAGCCAGAAGTAATGGTGGACAAAACTCCAAAAATAGGGACAGATTTTAAATATTGCTCCTGTAAACATTTACTACAAATTTATGCCCCTGGCATAAATGACCATATTCTTACTAAGCTATTACTAGAAGCCAGACAGTGAATAGGCAGTTAAATTCCAGCCACTTGAGTAATTGCTGGATATCAATGCATTCATGAATTTATGTATTAATTGGTTGTGTCACTGTAGAATATATATACAATTTGTAGTAAATGCAAGTAAACACACTTGTTTTGTTCTTCACAGACACACACACACATACTTATAGGTTCATAGGTAAGTACTAGGCTATCTGCCCAAGGGCATTTATAAGCCTAGCCAGAATGTGTTGGCTTTCACCACCCCCTTAGATTAGTTCCCTGTGCCTCTGTCCAGCAGAGCCATTAGTTCCCTGCGCCACTCTCCAGCAGAGCAACTGCAGTGATCCCCGGGGTAAATCTTCTGTTTCCCATCCACCCGTCAAGGTTTCTCTTGAAGAGTGTTAGGGAGGGGCTCTGCCTGATGTATATTGGAATGCTGTTCCAAAGCATGGGGAGTCTCTGGAATAGAAATCTATCCCCCCAGCATGTCCTATTTATCATTGTGGTGAGGTTTATATTTCTAGAGCGAGTGGCTCTCTGGGATTTGTTTTTTTTTTAGGTGGAGCATGTCCATCAATTCTGGGTTGGACATGGCCTTGTATGTCAGGCAGAGATCACCTCTGAGTAAGCGGTATGCAACCGAGTACAGCTGGAGTTTCTTGAGTTGGGCTGCATAGGGCATCTGTTTGAGGCCAGTAATCCTCTTGGTGAGGTACTTTTGTGGTCTTTATGTCTTTTTAAAGATGGGTACAGGAACTGTTAGGAATTTTCCTGATGGTTAAAGTAGTCAAGTATTTTAATGTATCATTTATAGCAAATAAGCACATTTAGTTTTATGTGAGTAGGTTAGGAAGCAATAGTATGAATATTCATTAGGTTATGAATATGTAATGTAGGGATCTTAATTGATTGTCCATTCCCATTGGGTAATTAAAATTATTTAAACTGAATTGACTACTACAATGGTGTTCTGATGAAGTCTACATGTGGTAGATAAAAGTGCTTAATTTGAGTGGTTTGTTTTTTATGTTTTTAAAATATAAAAAGATATTATATCTCTCCATAGTTCGTGTGAGTTGTGATACCTTTTCAGTGTATTACAAGACTATTTTGCTGTTATTGAGTTGGGTATACGCTGTAACTTGTGTAATTGTATACAAGTTACCTAGTCATAGTCAATAAGCCTCTACAGTGATGTGTTTGTATAGAATAAAGCTACTTAAACAGAATCCATGAAGACTCATTTATTCATGTAGCAACACACAAGCGACAACTATCATTACCCATTTGGTTAATATGTAAGAAAAACTTAAAACTGGATCAATCCATATATCCAGGTCATTAAATGAATCTAGAGTTTCAATCACTGTGTGCTGTATTAAATATTCACGTTTCAATTTATGTCTCACAAATCTCATAAGCTTAGTTTTTAATGTATTACTGTCCTGAGCCTAAATAGTCAATCTGGTCAAGGTATTTTGCAGACATGTCCTATCTTTAACACATATAATCAATTACCTATTTTCAAGATATCTGCATGCAGACTGTAGAATACCTCAAATGAAAAGATTGATCTGAAAGTTCCAATCTAAACAAGTATGGTGCTAGGAAAAGAGCCCTGGGGGCATCCTGACTGTAACCAAGAATTTCACCTGCCTAATTGCTGTATTATACTTGCCATGTCCTATTTGTAAGTCATACAGCTATGCATCTTATCAAGAGTACATCCATACCTGGTTGTTCTAATTTATTGATCAGTGTTTTAAGTATGTCTCTATCAAATGTCAAAGTTAAATATATATAAATTGCATCACAGTATCATTTTTCATTTATAGCTTTTATTATATTGTTAAAGTGCATCATGCTATGAGTAGTTATAGATCTATTCTCAGCATATACATTGTGACACAAGTCCCTACCATTCGAATTCTGATAATAATTTATCTCAAATCACCTTATTTGTTATTTTTCCACAACAGGAAAGCATCCGTCTAGATCTGTATGATCTGAGTTTTCCTACCTCCCTTTTCCTAAAAGATGGGTTTAATAAGTGCACCTCCCCAATGTTGAAGAATCTCCCCTATTTAAATGACCTACTGAAGCACACATATAATGATACTATATATTCATGTCAAAGTGTTCTTACGTCATTATTACTAATTCCATTTTTCCCTGTGCTTTATTTAGGCCCAAGTTGCATAGTTATTTTTCAGTATAACCTAATTTGATTTCAGTATCTGAGGTTACCTGGATGTTACTAATACAATTTATCACCTCTTTTGTGCAGTCAAACTGCTTTGCATACAGTTTTATAAATATATCTATAATCTGTGTTTAAGAATAAATTTTAGAATCTACACCCAGTTTGTCAAGTTGTTTGTCATTAATCCTACCACATCTTATGTATCTATAAAATGTTTTCCTATTATCCTCGATCTCTTTGTATAAATTTTCTTCTGACTTGTCTTTATCTTGTCATACAGTATGCATGTCTAGCTTATTTCATTTTTTCAAAGTTTTAGTATGACCTCTTCCATTTCTTATATTTTTTGTCTCTCGCCTTAATTAAGTATATTTTTCTTATTGAAATATATCCTCTTGACACTGATATTAAACTTCTTTTTGATTTTTTGGATTCAAACTAAATTTCTTTCAAAACTTGCAACATTCGTTCTGCAGTTTTCATCTAAATGCAGCACTGCAAATAGTTTTCCATAATGACTATTTTGCTTCCATATAACTGCTATGAATCTTCCGTGCTCTGGCTTAGATGTCACTTTGGCAAAATGATCTACCATAATTTAACCTTTATAACCCAATGATCACTGCTCATTAGTGGTGGTAAAACTTGATATACAATAACAGTGATTTCCTTAGGAACATAAATAAATGTCTAGTATGTTCCACTCCCTGGTAGGTGCTTTTATAATCTGAAGCAATTGTTGTTCCTGGACGTACTTTGAAAAATAATTTCATTATTAATGTTGCAGATTTAATAGTATTCTAGTCTGCTTCTGGTAAATTTACTTTCCCAGCCATTATTAATTTTCCCTTCCATATTTATGCAGGACATGTATGAATTTCTGTAGGTCATCAGCACTTGACTTTGGTAGTCTATACACTCCAACAATTGTCATCAGTTCCAGGGTTGTCTTTATTGCTAGTTACAAAATCTATAGTGTTGATGTCATCATTGAAAATGTAATAATCATAGGTCTTACAACAATCTGTAATCCTTATCCTAACACCGCCACCTGATTTTTTGTTAGAATGTCCGTTACAGTAAAAATATTTATATCCTGAGCAAAGTGATTTCCAGTCATTATTGTTTAACTATGTTTCACAAACTTCAACATCAGTCTTGTGGGAATTTAGCAAATATTCCAATGGGGGAAAAACAATGTTATTGCTAATGCACCCAGCATTAACAAACATCAGAGATACATCAGATGTTGCTATCTGCAAACTGTGTAAATTTTTACCCTGCCAAAAATCCTGCGTTGTGTTTGTCAAATACTGCAATTTGTCTGCTGCAAATTTCCTTTCCCTTGTCTTGACAAGTGCATACCATCCCGTTGAAAACACATCCCCAAAATTAGGTTTGGACACTCTACATATTTCTATTTTTGATGAGGCCATTTTGTCATGTCTATATTTACCCAAAAATATTTTCATTCATGGTGATCTGACTCTCCTTTCTGTATGTGATTTGTGAAAAATATGTCCTAACACCTGGACAAGCTATGCTAAGAGGGCTTACAAATACTAACAGACAAAGAGTTTCTGTGGATGCGATCATTTGACCAACATGAAAAAAAAAGCAGCTCCATACTTCCTAACATTAAGGCATTCTAAGGCCTTTCTCACATCCTATATTTTTTGCATCCAGTAAGCATAACACTATTTGATGTTCATTATTCTTCTTTCGGCTTTTCCCGGTTAGGGGTCGCCACAGCGGATCACCTTGTCCGCACATTGATTGGCAGTGGAGTTTTATGGTGTCGAGTTGCCAGCCCGGCGCCCAATCTTCCACAGAAGGCACACTCACACGCACAACTAGGGCCAATTTAGAGTGTCCAATCCACCTGCAGCATGTCTTTGGGATGTGGGAGGAAACCGGAGCACCCGGAGGAAACCCACGCGACCACAGGGAGGACATGCAGACTCCGCACAGAAGGCACCCCAGCCGGGGATCGAACCGGAGAACCTCTTGCTGTGAGGCGGCAATGCTAACCACTGCACCACCATGGCTGCCCATTTGATGTTCATTATTGTTTCTGCAAATATAAGTGTTAGTTCCTCTGATACTGATATATCACTTCTGCCCACATGTGAAGAATGTCTCACTTTTGATGCAATAATATTTGCTCTTAGTTGTTACAGAAGAGTGATTTCTCACTGTTAGACTGATTATTCCCACTCTTTTCATTGCTTAGTTTTGATCAAGGACATCCCACTAGTACCAAGGGAGTCAAATCTAGATCTTGACACAACTGTCGCTGAACAGACTAACCACACAAACACCTCTAACTATAACACACTTGAGAGTAGAAGTTCAACACAAACAACCAATGGGAACATTAGGTTTGTTTTCACTTTCAATATAAGAGCAAGAGAAGTGGTGGATATATTGAAAAGAAATTGGCACTTGCTCACAACTGACAGAGACATCACCCAAAAGTTAGGACCATCACCGGTTGTCACTTACAGGTGTGGTAAAAATGTAAAAAACATCATAGAAGGTCGACACAACAACACACGCAGAACAGCAGGTATATTCCATTGTGAGATGTGTAATTATTGTAAGTATATAGACATAGGCAGCAAGTTTGTTATCAGAGATAGAAATTGTGCTTTGAGAAACAAATTCAACTGTAACTCTAAAGGTGTAGTCTACCTGGCTTTATGTCAACTATGCCCAGCCTTCTATAATGGGAAAACCGACAGAAGGCTTCGTGACAGGATCTATGATCACACATATGCAATCAGTAGACACAAACAAGAAAATGCACTAGCAAAGCACTGTATGGAAAAACCCAACCACTCGTTTAAATTTTAAGTTATTGAGCAAATACAAGATCAGGACAATTTAATCCATACTATGCTTAGAGGTGGCTCCAGTTCACTAAATTTAAAAAAGATAGAACTTTTATGGCAGTTACGTTTGGATGCATGTCACCCACCAGGATTGAACGAAGTTTATTCGCTCGCCTGTATGCTTAAACTTAAGAATTGGTTACGTTAGATGTACAATTTTGCACTTAATGCACACAGTCCTCCAATGCGGATATTTTGCATTTGACCGACCAGAAGATAGGTGTCTATTACTTGTTGTGTTTTAGTATATTTTAAGGTAGTTTGTTTAGTATTTAATGACATTGTTTTAATAAGTGTCTAACCCTGTTCTGACAGGACAGGTTATTAAATACATACCGTATACACGGTTTAATACATTATTGTTGTTGTTTGGGGAGGGTGCGATAGCGTCACACGTATGGGCACCCTTTTAATATTTAGACATTATACATCTGGGGCATAACTGTAGCCCTGTTCAGTACTTCACATACAGGCACTGACAACACATTCAACATTAGCATTTGTATGTTTTTATATGTTAATGCTCATTGACATAACATCCTGGTTGTAGTAATACACATATACACTTCTCGCTTTTGAGAAGTAGAGTGTAAAATAACTAGAACGCAATGCATGAAACACATTGAACCACTGTGTTTAACACAAATTACTTGTTGTTAGGTTTTCTTGATTTTTGCATATTGTCTTTCTCTTTAAAAGGTGAAAAGCAAGTCAGCACTGCTCTGACTCTGACAATCTGTCATATGACTACTTGTGCTGCATTTAAAATCCCTTTGACTTACAGAGTGCATTTCTCTGAAAAAGTCTGTTTATATTAACAGACGAAAAGCGCTTTACACTTGGATTTGTTGATTCTTGTTTTTTGGCTTATTTTGGACTTTTTTCCATCACAACATTGTTTTTTAAAGAACATTGATTTTATTAAATACTTGCTTGTGGACGCTGGCATTTTTCCTGAGCCATTTTTCTTGTTTTTCACATCAGTTTTTTGTTCTTGGGGATATGATAGTAATGCCACATTATCTTCAACTTAGACTGTGTGATGATTGTTAACTTAAACAGATTAATGTTTTGCATTATGTAGAAAGGTACCCTCATGGCAAGAATGGTAGCACAGCAGAAGATGACCTATTTCAGAATTTTCTAAAGTTAATAGCAAGGTAGAAACAAAGATAATAGATGCACAATGAGTGTGCAGCAGCAACATACGATGGTGAATTACCCCCTCCCCTCTTTCTGCCATACAACAGACCCTACTTAATATGTTCCCTACTGGCTTCCATGAAATGAATGCTACAGGTCCAGATGTATGTCAGCTGAACAAAATCATCAGGACAGTCTTGGGCAGTTAATAAGAGTACCAATCACAGCTGCTCTGCATACAGGTAATAACTCAACTCCAAATTCCCTCGTGATCAGCATCTAACATAAATCTTTACACACTGAAATCCTGCCAAGTATAGTAAGAGTTCATTTTTTTATTATTTTCTCAGTCACTCAAAACAAATAGTTACAGGTGGACTTTTTCCTGAATAGAAGCTACCTGATCTTGATACCTACTTTGATACTATAAATAGGTCCCCACTATATTGTCAGACTGACTTCCGTCTTGCACTTTCGAATTTCACTTCCATACTGTTTACAGTTCAATAGACTTTCTTCCCATTTATATTTTGAAGGCTCAAAACTCGGTTGTGTACCTGCCTGATTGGTAAATAAATAAATAAAGCAGAGACATATTGCATGGAAGCCTGGAAACAGGACATGTCTAACAAAGAAATACATGAAACTTTACTGAATAAAAGTAAAAACAATCAGGGTAGTTTCTAATAGTGAAAACCTTATGCATCTTAGTACTAAACCAAACATTTTTGGGAAGGAAATGAAATAGCCAGAAGGCCATATTACTGATTCCTCAATCATTAATAGTGAGATGGTAGTTAATTCTAATATAAATTTGAAAATGACCACACACATTTTCTGTTCTAAACTGTGCAATACATTTCAGTCAAGTTTTTTCCCATTCAGCTATCTAACAAGCTGAAGGTGATACTGCTGGTACACAGCTTTACCCACTGGCATCATGTGACTCTACCTTTCTGGTGACAAGTTCAGTAAGATAACGCCTACCTTTCATAAGACGGCAGCTGAAAAACTTGTTAAGATCCATGCTGTCATATTCTGCCTGTCTATCACATCAAGCATGGTCCTACCAGCCATCAAACATTCCTTCATCATACCTATCCCCCGTACTTCCTCATAGACTACGGCCAATCCCAAATGTCTGTAGTTTCAAATAAACATTTAAAAAGCTACTAAGCACAAGCAGCTAATTAAACAGGGAAATGGCTATGTCTTTCCCATGACTAGTAACGTGCCTTTCACAATTCTTTTCGCGCAGTAACTGCTTTACTCTCCACTACTCATACCACATACTATAATATCAAAGAAGGGCTCATTGCAGCTGGAATATTTGTAGATGTGACTAGGTCATTTGAAGTAGTTCGTCACAACCGTCAACAAACGTGGAAAGTTTAATTTTGTAAATAATATAGCTCAGTACTTACAAGACTATCTGAACAATAGAACCTTTCAGCTTTACGCCAAAAAGGCCTTATTGGAAAAAGGAATTCCAAGTACTGGAGTGTCTAAAGGTTCAGTGTTAGGCCCTCTACAATTCCCCATTTTATTAATTCATTAAATATTGTTTTGTATATTGATGTCATAATACTTCTTAACTCTAATAAAGTATTTATTAATTTGAAGTTAAAACTACAGGTACACATCTCTTAACACTGCTAATGGTCTGCTACTAACAGTTTATTAATCAGCCGTAGAAAAAGAATGCTACTGTGTATTCCTCAACTCAGAAATTAGCAACCATACTGCTAGTACTCCTTGAAGATAATCAGGATAACATTATTCATAATGGCGGGAAAAAAAAAAACGCTTTGGTTCATAGGTTCAGAGGTTCATAGTTATATACTAGGCTAGTGACTACCATGGCTTTTATAAACCTAGATGTACAATCCAACCCAATTATGTTCCTATGTATCAATGACATTTATTAGGAGTGGGTATGTTAGTTAGAAAGTTTCTAGAGGTTATGTGGGGGGGGCATGCTTGTTTGGGCATTACTGTCTGCCTCTGTCTATCAAAGACATGGAGGCTAAACTGGGGTGAATTTCCAGTTTCTCATCCATTTTTCAAGGTTATGCTTAAATACAGATACGGATGGACTCTATTTCACATGGACGGAAAGCATGTTCCAGAGTATGGACATCCTCTGATAAACATATCTGTCTCGTCAACATGTCTTATTTAAGTCACAAGCAAAAATTAAATCCTTGGATATGGTGGTTCTGGTGCAGTTCATTTTGTGAATGTACAAAAGGCCCATCAGAGTTGTATCTGAGGATGTCATTTATAAAAGGCATAGACTGCCCCTCAGTAACCTGTTGAAGATAGATTATAACAACAGAGCTCTAAGGCCATCTGCATAGGACAATGTGTTTATATACCCCGGATTCTTCTGATAAAAAAATATTTGTAGGCATTGCAACTGTTGCATTTGTCTTGTCAGGTACATGCCATAGGGGGACTACACTCAATGATAGGTTTGATAAGGGGCAAAGTGGTGCTATGACTTCCTTAGACCTGGATGTCATGCCGTTACTTATAAGATGAGCAACTTAGAATGATTTTTTTACTATCTTGTCAACATGTTGGTCAAATGACAAATTTCTGTCTACATATGTTCTCACATCCCTGATTATTGGGTAAGCTCTTATGGGTGTTTTATCTATGGAGTAATTAGCCTGAATGGCAGTTTTCCTAACAGGCACTATAATGCATTTCTTTCCATTGAGATTTAGTCTGTGACTTTGGTACCACTCATTGTCTATGTTAGACCCTCTTGTAAGATGTTTGTGTCATGGGGGAATCTCTGATAGCTCCACATCTGCAGTCATCTGTGAACATGGTCCGTCAAAAGACCTTGACATTAGCCTTAACATCTGGGAAGTAGATGCCAAATAGGAATGATCCCAGCAAGGAGCCCTGAGGTACCCTGCCGGTGGAGGTGATATTACCAATCCTTACTTCCTTGGTCCTGTCTGTGAACCAGTTCACAATCCAGCAGGTTAACTAGTGGTTTATGCTCACTTAGGTGAGTTTGTCAACTCTACCTGCATTAGATATTATATTGAATGCCTTAGCCATGTCTAGGTTGGCAGCATGCACCATTTTCCCCTCATCCATTGTCTTGGTGACCTTGTCAAAGATGTCCACCAGGTTTAGTAGGAATAATCTTCCCTTAACAAAGACAAATTGGGTTGGGTCCAGAGTCTGAAGGTTGCCTATGTCTTTGCTGATATTTTCCTTGATAATTTGTTCTATAGCTTTGCACATTAGACTAGTCAGACTAACAGGTCTGTAGTTTCCAGGAGTTGGTTGGCTATAGTTGAAAAGCGACTGAAGTGGTCTTGATGGGTCATGTTTCCCAGGATATTGTCGGGGCCAATTCAGGCTGTGTTTTTGGCCTTTGTGAGCACCTCCAGGACCTGCTCCTTGTTAAGAAATGGGGGTGTTATACTAGTAGGTGTTTCATGGAAGGAGGTGGTTGGGTAAGGTTTGAGATGAATTTGTCCGTCAGCAAATTTGCTATGTCAATCTGCTCAGTGAAGGTAGCACCACTGACCACCAGTTTGGCATACTGCTGTATGCTGCCTTTGAAATTTTGAACACTGCTGTTGAAGACCTCGTGGTTGTCTTTAGCCTGTGAGGCTATCATAATTGGCCTTGTTGGACTTAATTAGTCTTCTTAATCTCCTTTTTACTTTAATTAGAGAGCTGCTATCATTATAGGAGTTGTTGTTCCTGTTTGTAGCCATGACTTTTTTATTTATATACCCTATTAAGGTTAGGATTTCACCAGTGTGGTTTGCTTTGGGTTTACTTCTAGTAGCTACAGCAGCCTCCATGTAGCTATATGCATGCCTGTACAGGACCTCTGTGAAAACTTCTGCATAGGTTGTTGTGAACTCAGGGCTGGAAGGGTCACTGCATTTTGATAAATATCATTTAATAGGGTATAATTTGCTTTTCAATAATTCCTAAATGTTACATGGATTGCTGTGTTTACCTTGTTGCTTTTTATTTCAAAGGAGATGGCTTTGTAGCCCAAACTCACCGGTGTGAGCATGATACTGGGTGGTGGGTGGGTGGTGGAGTGAGGGAGTGCAGCATTCTCCCATGTTACTGAGTACTAGGCCCAGTATGTTTGAACCTCTATTAGGTGTCCATGCTAGCTGATCAAGGATATTTATGGTAGTAAAGTCCAGAAATCATCGTGCCTGTGAGTATGAGCAGTGTATGTTTCCCCATCTGTAGAGGGGGTAATTAACGTCTCTGCTGAATAGGGTATTTAGTTTAATAATGAGTGTCTCCAATAGGTCTATGTATAAACTATTGGATTCTAGGACATACTGTAGCTTGCTAGGATATGGCATGGGAGTTTGTCTATGTGACTTGCACTTGGATACATTCCAGGGCATAATGCTGTTTAAGCAATGCAGAGTTATGCCTGTTGCTAATATAGACTGAGACTTCTCCACCTTTTGTCCTTGTCTGTGCAGGTTTAAATGTGTGGAAGGGACTGAAGCCTTGCTGGAGTACTTTCTGTGGATTTAAACTTTGTGTTAGTAACGGCACAGATGTCTATATTCTCCAGAGTGAAGAGAGCCTGCAGGATGTGGAGTTTCTTGTTTAAGCTCCTAGCATTGAGCTGCAACATCTTCAGATTCCTTTGAGTTTTATTTGCTATGTGGGTAGGTTTGCCAATGAGGCATTGCCTAAAAAAGGCTCTAAGGTGGGTGGACAACATTTTAGTCAATGTTCAGATGTCTAGGAGAGACGGTGCAGACCATCCTTTGCAAAGTAACGTGGTCTTTTAACCATGTTCTTCCATGCTGACAAATATTGAATGCCCTTGAAAAATATCTGAAACTAAGTCAATTATTGAAGCCAGTCATCTTTTATTCTTACTGTGGCATCATGCTTGGTGAGGGTACATACCTGCCTGAAACAAGTATTCAAAGAGATGAACAATGTCCCTCTTCATATAGTCCAGGGAAGTACATCTCAGGTCATTAATGTCCACATGGACTATGATCGAATCATACTGGTACCTGTGGTGTAGTGACATGAGTGCATGCATAACTTGGTGGATTTTGGTTGCAGATAAGCAGTTATGGTGGATCCTGGCTCCAGCCAAGCAACTAAGATTATATCACCCCAGATGGGAGTCAAACTCACAATCCCTTATCCATTTGACCAGTGGGACCTGACAAAAAATTGCAATGTTTTCTTATTTTTCATAAGTTAGTAATGCCCTTGTGTGCCATTTTAAGTCTAGGAAATTTCTCTTTCAAAGGTGGGAATTAAATGCTGTACTTGTATTTGTGAGATTAACCCCTTAACTATTATACCAACTGAATGATTCCCTCATGCACAGACTTTTAACTAATTACATCTTAGCTACTGTTATTGCAAAGTTTTGATTAAGTGTATGTGCAGTCTGAGAGATAATAGCAATTATTCTGTGGGAGAGGAAAATCTGCTTCTTTTTCTAAAATGAAGATGTTGTGTGAGGTCTTAGAACGTGGTCAGATAATTCCCTTACCTTAAATCATCATGTTGCAACAGTGATAAAGAAATATTTCTATCTAGCACAGCTAATCAAAAAGGATATCACATCTGCATCACTTCTTAGGGGCTAAAGGATATGCCTTTATCAGTTAGCTGGGCTAAGTAAAATACTTTTCTAATAATAGTTGATGAGTTCTGGTTTAGTGAGAGTTTCTTATTCATGAGTGTGTCAATGTCTGATGACATTATCTCTTTTGAGTTTATGTCATTTATGTATTAGAAGTAGAGACTGTTTTGTTTCTTATTGATATAAAATGTCATTCCTTTGTGTGAAGCATCAGTACTTACTCCTGACACCATGAGCATGTTTATGCTAGGCCTCTTGGAGGATATAGGCAGAACTACTGCTTGGCAGGTTTAAAAATGAGGTTCTTTCTAAGCAAGACTTTGTTGTAAGGCTTTACTAAAAAAAACGAGGTTGTTGATAGCACACAAGATTTTGCCAGTTGATTTCCCTGGTTTCTCAGAAATCATTGAATATCATGTACCATATGTAGGACAAATCTTGTGTACTAATTACCATTGTAAATATGAATATTGGCACCTTTCAAATCACACAGTAAATCCCAGTAAGATCCAGTTACTATGCACAATTATTCATAAGTCTTTCAATAAATCTACTGCTTTGTCCGTGAATACCTTCATTATGATTTGACTGTTTTACTTTATCATCCTTAAAACTTTGCATATATATTTCTCAATCAACCTATCTCTCTCTCTCTATCTATCTGTCTGTCTACCTATCTATCTATCTATCTAGCTGTCTATCATTTATCTATATTTCTGTTTGTTTCTTTGTTTGTTAACCATGTAGGTGGGTTGGTCCTAATTTTAAGCCATGGCCTAGGACAGTTACAAACAGCGAAAATAAATTAATTTAAGCATCGGTAGTACATTTTTAACAGATTGTATTACAATAATAAGAAGAAAATACAAGCATAAATTATAAACAAGTAGATCTAAGAGCCAGCTCAGTGATGAAAAGGGATAAAACCACAACAACTTCACATGTGACTGAAGTTTAAATAATTTCACAGGTGCTCTGTTACCTGTAGCTGACTTTAGATGCTCGCAGGAAAGAATGTGAGTGAGCAGCCATTGCCATCTCACCCATTCTGGGGAGACAGTGTCAGCAGCCATCTCACCCATTCTGGGGAGATAGTGTCAGTAGCCATCTCTCCCATTCTGGGGAGACAGTGTCAGCAGCCATCTCACCCATTCTGGGGAGACAGTGTCAGTAGCCATCTCACCCATTCTGGGGAGACAGTGTCAGCAGCCATCTCACCCATTCTGGGAAGACAGTGTCAGCAGCCATCTCTCCCATTCTGGGGAGACAGTGTCAGCAGCCATCTCATCCATTCTGGAGAGACAGTGTCAGTAGCCATCTCACCCATTCTGGGGAGACAGTGTCAGCAGCCATCTCACCCATTCTGGGGAGACAGTGTCAGTAGCCATCTCTCCCATTCTGGGGAGACAGTGTCAGCAGCCATCTCACCCATTCTGGGGAGACAGTGTCAGTAGCCATCTCACCCATTCTGGGGAGACAGTGTCAGCAGCCATCTCACCCATTCTGGGGAGACAGTGTCAGCAGCCATCTCACCCATTCTGGGGAGACAGTGTCAGCAGCCATCTCACCCATTCTGGGGAGATAGTGTCAGTAGCCATCTCTCCCATTCTGGGGAGATAGTGACAGCAGCCCTCTCACCTATTCTGGGGAGATAGTGACAGCAGCCATCTCATCCATTCTGGGAAGATAGTGACAGCAGCCATCTCATTCATTCTGAGGAGACAGTGACAGCAGCCATCTCATCCATTCTGGGGAGACAGTGTCAGCAGCCATCTCACCCATTCTGGGGAGACAGTGTCAGCAGCCATCTCACCCATTCTGGGGAGACAGTGTCAGCAGCCATCTCACCCATTCTGGGGAGATAGTGTCAGTAGCCATCTCTCCCATTCTGGGGAGATAGTGACAGCAGCCCTCTCACCTATTCTGGGGAGATAGTGACATCAGCCATCTCATCCATTCTGGGAAGATAGTGACAGCAGCCATCTCATCCATTCTGAGGAGACAGTGACAGCAGCCATCTCATCCATTCTGGGGAGACAGTGTCAGCAGCCATCTCACCCATTCTGGGGAGATAGTGTCAGCAGCCATCTCACCTATTCTGGGGAGATAGTGTCAGCAGCCATCTCACCCATTCTGGGGAGATAGTGAAAGCAGCCATCTCACCCATTCTGGGGAGATAGTGACAGCAGCCATCTCACCCATTCTGGGGAGATAGTGACAGCAGCCATCTCACCCATTCTGGGTAGACAGTGTCAGCAGCCATCTCACCCATTCTGGGGAGATAGTGACAGCAGCAATCTCACCCATTCTGGGGAGACAGTGTCAGCAGCCATCTCATCCATTCTGGGGAGATAGTGACAGCAGCCATCTCACCCATTCTGAGGAGACAGTAACAGCAGCCATCTCATACATTCTGAGGAGACAGTGACAGCAGCCATCTTACCCATTCTGGGGAGATAGGGACAGCAGACATCTTACCCATTCTGGGGAGACAGTAACAGCTCTCTCTTGACAACAGCAGTCACACCTAAAAGAAGCAGTAGGTGATCCCTACCCCATGGAGCTTGAGTCTACCAAGCCCACGCTACAGTGTGTAAGTCAGGGAATAATTCAAGGGAAATATGGCATGTGCAGCCATGCTTACCCTCAGGGGGCAGCTAGAATGGAACTATGAAGAGAGAGAGGAGTGCTCTCAAGGATAGTCCATCCTACAGAACAAGCAAGCTGGGCTGATTTTACCACCAAAGTATGCCATGGAACAGATGAAACTGTCTTGGGATTCCCAGGCAGGAATGAGTGGAACAAAGGACTCTTACCTCACCCAATGTTAACAGGCTCCTACACCTACTGAATGAATGAATCACTTGGTGCAGTTGGAGAGGAAAGGGAGTAGGATCTATAGCCAAGAGAATCTGGCAAGTAAGTCACTGCCAACAGATTGTGAACAATTCTTTTACACTGACTGTATTACACAAGTAAGATAATTCTATAACAATCAATGGGAATTAGTATAACCAATATAAATATATTGTATTAAACTAACAACTCTCTCTCTCTCTCTCTCTATATATATATATATATATATATATATATATATGTAAAATATATATATGCATATATACCACATTATAAATAAATATTATTTCTTCCCTGCTTAGTTCACAGATGCATAATATCTGGTTAAGTCCTTCACTGGTCTTATGGAACAGTGAGATAACCTGAAAGTGTATGGCACATGACCCATTTATAGTTATTATTTGAGTATATCTGGTAAATTTTAAGGGGATCATTTTTTGTTAGTAAAATTATTAATCTTTGGATGGTAGCATACAGTGTTGCAGAAAATAAATATCATTACTTGTCTGTGGCAAACTGGGTTTTTATTTCTAGTCCTTTATACAGACAGTATACCAACTGTTTGTACAGAAGTATATTCAGGCAAACTAACTGCAACCTAACAAAGTAAGATGTTACTGAATATGTGGAGTGGTCTGCAATTTGAGGATTTTGGTAGCATTCAGTCAATGGATATGATGTCTAGATGTTTGCACAGGCACAAACACACACACACACACACACACACACACACACACACACACACACACACACACACACACACACACACACACATAAGCGCTCGCTCATGAGTGCAAGCACAAACACATGCACACATATCTATCTGTCTATCTATCTGCATATCTGTCTTTCTTTTTCTCCAGTTAATTATTAACACAGCTACCTACATCCTTACTATTAAGTACTCATTTAGTTTCCATTCCACATTAAACATTTGTTAAATGGGGTTTGGGAACAGACTAATTTGTCCAGGGACATAATTAGTTAGAAGTTAGAGGGAGTTAAATGGGGGTGGAGAGGGTCGTTGGGGAAGGAGGTTGAAGTTAAGAAATAAATGGATGTTTGATTAATCTCTGGAAGGGAAGAGTTAATTTATTAGGCTGAGGTAGAGGAAGTCAGGTAGTTGTAAGGTGGTACTTAGGTGTTTTATGTGAGTGCAGATGGGAATGGGGACCATATTTAGGCATGATCTTGTTAAGGCAAGTGTTACATTTGAGAAGACCTTTGGGTATTTCTGGAGAACAGGTAGGCTTTGGGTTAATGGTGGGTGGCTGGTTGTAAGTGGCAGGTGTTTTTTTTCAGAAAAGAAAACATTCTAAAAGTTAATTCTTCAGATAAAGTTTCTGTCAAGTGTTTGACAGATCATGGATCACAAGTGGTCTCTTAGTAAACTCCATGGTTCCTTTAGAAAGTGACTCAAATGAATCATGATTCAAGTGGAAGACATTTGTAATGTAACAGAGTATCCATATGAATGGCAAGTATTAGAGTGGATATGGCTCTTGTCATATATTTAGCTTGTCAATTTAGATAGGAAATGCTGCACAGACTTTTCTTTGACTGCTTTAGGTTTAGACTAAAATAATCATTGCTCTCTGCCTGTTATATAACATGAAGTGCTTGGAATGTGATAATTTGCAGACACATTTTAGCATACTTGGTTGCCCAGGAATATGATTTTACTTTTTTCTATTTTTGGGAAATCTAAATACTGTGGACTTGGTTTTGCAGCTCAGTCCCCTTGTTGATCAGTCATTTCACAGGTGTTTGATCAGTGGTGGTGTGTGTGTTTTTTGTAGAAGAAAGGCTTGAGTGGTTTGTTGGTGAGAGTGGGACAGTGGAATGGCTAGCTTGCTGCTAGGATTGTCCGCAAATACCAGCTGTTCCTGCACATGTGCAGAGAGGCTCTAATGGTCATGGGGAGGTTGGTGTACTTTTGGAGGCAATATAGGAGCACCATCGCACTTCACAGCATGGATACTCAATAGACTGTCCATGGAGTTATATAAAAAAAAGGTAAAATAATCCTCTCAGTTGTATGAAGGTTTGCAGGGTGTCTGGATTTTTTTTCATGTTTTTGCTATGTTCATCAAATTGTGGTTCTGGTAAGTTGTGGCAAACCATTAGAGACTGTGGTAAAAATCTGATGACAGTCTTTTGAGTTTGGATTTCATAACCTTTGGGGAACTCATGCTGGTGTGGGACCTGTTGTTCTATCAACTTGATAGGTTCGGGGGAGCACTGTATGAAGAATGTCCCTATTTTGAGTCTTTGTCCCAATTTTGTTTGTGGCTTTATCCAGATTTCTTGCTCTGAGAGGTTGAGAGGCATGTAACAAGTGTTTGGCATGAGGGCACAGACAGGAACTCAATTTTAACTTTGCTCTTATAGATTGGTGAGTGCTTGTATGGCAGTAGTTGAGTTGGCAGGCAGCTTCTGGGCAGTGTGGAGTCAGAACTTCGAAGAGATATCCTTATTTAATTGACTGTACTCGCATGCTTGCTTCAGTGGTTGGCAGGAGCTAATTCAAGACATTTATTTATTTATTTTTCTCTGAACTCTTAATGTGTCTCTTCTTTGTTGCAGATGGTGAATACGCAGAGTTTGTGGCAGAGGTGAGCAACCATTGTGGTGCAGGTGGAAGAGTGTCCCAGGAGGTGCCTAATTCTGAGTCCGTGATGGCAGATGAAACAGGTGAGTCCAGTTGGAAGAGATGGCATCTGTTGGCAAAGGCCAGGTCAGGGGCTTAAGGGATAGTGGGTAGAGCAGCCGAGAGATATGGTCGTAGTGGATCTTTTGGTTGCAGAAGTGTCTCAGGATGGAGCAGTAGGTAATTATTTGCTGTTGAGAGTTCCAATAGGCAGGAAATGTAAGGAGTGTATGGAAAATAATTGTGGGATAGCTGGGGATAAGGTGTATCAAGAGTCAGGTGAAACTGTAGGGTCTTTCTGGGATAGGCAGAGGTGTCACAAGCAGGGACAGAGTGAAGCAGTCAGTGGGGATGGTAGCGTAGAGTTGTCTGTGGAGAGCTTGGAGTCCTCAATGGGAGGGGTGGGATCATTCTGTGAAGTTGAGTTGGATTTTGGCACATGGCCAGGTGATTGGTTAGCTACATTGCCTTTAGGGCAAGGGGTAGAGACAGTTTTTCTGACCTGTCACATTCCATCCTCAGTTATGGCAAAGATTTGGAGAGGGGAGTATGTTGATGTCTTTGAATTAATTGATGTGGAAGGAGTGCAGTGATTGGTGGAATCAGAAATGGTGAAAAATAAGGACCTTTTGGCAGCTTTAGCAGCACTGGGGTGGAGGAGGAGAGAAGGTAGGATGTGACCTAGGATGTGGGATAATTGGGTGGTAGGTTTTATGCATTACATGGCAATTTGGCTGGAGAAGGATACTTCTTTGGCTTTACCACTCTTGGCCTACTTTCTTATGATTTGTGAGGCTCAGAGTTTGCAGGCAGGAACCACTTGGTTGTGGTATGATCAGAAGTTTTGGAAGCAAAAAGCAGTTTATCATTCTTTCCGCTGGGAGGGTAGACATCCAGACATATGGCTAGCTAATATGATGGATAGCTTTGGGGTGAATAGTAGAGGGTTGAGTGTAGGGGGGAAGGGGTGTATGCTGGGCTTTTAATGTGGGATGTTGCTCGTGGGTAGGGTAAATGTTCTTGCATGCTTGTTCCAAGTGTGTTGGGAGTCATTCAGCAGTACAGTGTGGTCAGCAGAAGGTTAATTTGGTGACTCCAGGTTCGCCTTCCACTAATGTTCATGTTTTACCTTCTTCTTTTCAGGAGTTTCAGAATCTACAAGGTAGGGAGAATTTTCAAGGTCTGTGGGAAAGGGGTGTCCCTTTGGGTGGGCAAGGGGATGCATTCTCCCATTAAGGTGCAAGTATTGTGGTGTATGATCCAGCAATTTCCTGATTCTTCTCTTAAGGATGAAACAATTGAGGGCTTTTCTCAAGGGGTTTCTATTAAATCAAGGGTAGTGGGGGTGGGGTAGTCTGTAAGAATTTGGGATCTGTATGGGAGAAGGATGACATATTGGAAGGTTTGTTAGAGAAGGAGTGGAAGGTGGGTAGGTTTTTAGGACCCTCTGATAACCCCTTCTTTGAAAGTTTTAAGGTTTCACTGCTGGGTCTGATTACTAAGAAAGTGGCCAGTGAGTTCCAGCTGATTCACCATTTGTCATACCCAGAAGATAGTTCCATTAATGACTTTATCTCAGTAGAGGATGCCAAGGTCAGGTATACATCTTTGGATGACACCATGAAGGTTATTCAGGGGTTTAATGATCTGTGGTTGGTGAAGGAGGACATTGAATCTGCATTTTGCCTTTTCATGGTATTGGAGGAGGAGTGGCCATTGTTGGGTATGGTAGATGGGAACACATTTTACTTTGATAAGGCTATGCCAATGGGATGCTCAGTAGCCTGCACTGCTTTCAAGAAGTTTAGCACTGTACTTCATTGGGTTTGGCAGCAGCAAGTGGATACACAGAGTGTGGTGCATTACCTGGAAGATTTCTTGATAGTAGGTGAGGGGTTTGGGGGTGCATTGGAAGGTTTACAAAAGATTTGGGGGATGTGTGATAAGTTGGGAGTCCCTTTAGCTAGGCAGAGGTTGAATGACCCACCTAAGGCAATGGATATCTTGGCTTTATTGGTGGCTGCAGAATAAGGGTTGTTTTGCTTGCTAGTTGATAAGCTAGCATGTTTCAAGGAGAAGATTGGATGGGTGGTGTGCAAGCATAAGGTGCTGATTAGGGAAGTTATGGAGCTGTTAGGGCTTTTAAAATTTCCATGTCGGGCAGTTCACCCAGGGATTACTTTTTGTAGGTCAGTGGCCTTTTAGTTAAAATGAGGGAAGAGCAAACATCAATCTGTCAGGATTGGCGAGTTGATGCAGGCTGATTAGGCACTTTGGCTGTCCTTTTTGGAGTAGTTTAATTGTGTTTCCTTTTGGCAGATAGATTGGCTTGGTCAAGGGAAACTGAAGTTGCTTATGGATGCAGCTGAGGGTATTGGAATGGGTGTGTTTTTTGGCAGGGAATGGTTTGCGGCTCACTGGCCAGCAGACTGGAAAGATGAGTCAAAAAGATATGCTGCCTTTTTGGAGCTGATTCCATTTAGGGTTGTGTTGGTAGCTTGACAGAAGTGGTTGAGAGGAAAGAGGGTAATTTTTAATTTGGACAATATGGCGGTGGTGCAGGTTTTGCAAGCAAAGACTGCAAGATCTGAATTATTGTTAGTTTTATGTAAGTTAATTTTTGAAGAGTTTGTTAATAATTTTTTCTTTCACAGGCTTGATGTGGCAGGGGTTATGAATGAGATTGCTGATAATTTGTCTCGATTTCAGTTTGCCAGGTTTTGACAGTTGGTCCCAGGGGGAAGGAGGACCATGAGGTGTGTCATCTTGGTCTGATATAACCAGGGGATTGGTGCAGAAATCTTAGGCAGCGTCTACCAGGAGAGTGTATGGTAGGGCAGTATATGATTTTCATAAATTTATTTTACAGTTGCCTGAGGAGAAAGGGGTTTGGTCGGAGGAAATATTATTGCGATACTTGGCTCATGCTTGATGCAGTTGGTTAAGATGAACTTGGCAGCCATTAGTATATTTGTGCAGGTGGCTGGACTGTATGATTTCACAAAGTCATGGGTAGTGGGGCATATGCTGATAGGATGAGGTAGAGTGGTTGGTGTGAATATGGATATGTGTTGGTCATTGACAAGAAAGATTTTGAAGGTTTTATTGAATTGTTCAGCTTTAGTGGTTGGTGAGTCATTGATTATGTTTTGTGGGTTACTTTGTGTTTATGGATGTATTTTGGGGCATTCTAGATGTCAGAACTGTTAGGGTCATTAGTTTAGAGAGATGTCATGGTTTTTCCAGTGTCGGTGCACATTTGGTTACGTAGGTCTAAAACAGATCAGTTAGAGAAGGGCACACAGATTGTTCTTGGGAAAGATAGGAGTGATAGGCTTTGTCCAGTGGGTTGAGCTTTGAGATTAATGTGGATTCATGGTGGGATCCCTCAGGACTTGTTTTTTTGGTTGAGAGGGGGTAAAGTGGAAATGCGTAATCAGTATGTATTTGTAATAAGAAGGTTTTTGTGTTGTATGGGTTTTCTGGGTGAGAGGTTTTCCATTCATTCTTTATGTATTAGTAGGGCTTCAGATTTAGCAAGGGAAAGTAAATCAGATGAAGTGATTACGAGGGTGGGTCAGTGGTCTTCAAATGCCTTTTTATCTTATACTAGATAATAAATTCAATTGATTTAATATTAATTTGTTTTGTTTTTTTTAGGGAAAGGAGATTTGCATCTTGGACCATTCACATACTCATTGGGTGGCGAAGAGGGCTGCTGTTAGAAAGGATGGAAAGGAACTGGTTTTCTGTTGAAGGTTATTCTTGTTACATTTAACATTTGAAATGATGCAATAGACTTATGTTGGAAGTTAATAAAGGTCGTCAAATGTCATTTGGTGTGATGTGCTTTTACTGAAGGGGACTGAGGTTGAGAACAAACTAATTTGCCCAGGGACATCTTAATTAAGGTTAGAGGGAGTTAAATAGGGGTGAGGATGGGTTGTTGGGGAAGGAGGTTGATGTGAAGAAATAATGGGGGGTTTCATTAGTCTCTGGAAGGGAAGGGTTAATTTATTAGGGTGAGGTAAAGGATGTGAAGTATTTGTAAGATGGGACATAGGTGTTTTATGTGAGTGAAATTGGGAAGGGGAACCATATTTAGGTGTGATCTTACTTCCCTGCCTCCCTCCCTTTCTTTTGGATTATTTTGGATGGTATGGTTATTGAGGTGCGTGTCAGGTGGAGAAGAGAGGCAGGCTTGTCTCTCTCTTCAGTCACCCCCCCCCCCCCCCCGTGATGGGTGTTGATGCAAGGAGTTTGAGGAGGAGAGCGAGTGGCAGAATGCTGCTTTGATTAATAATAATAATAAGTGAGTAGTGGTATGGAAGCTGCTTATTCGGACAGGGTGAGTGGGGGTATATTACCCTGATGTATGGTACAAGGATTTTACATGTTGTGGTTACAAGGTTATTCTTGTCATGTTTAACATTTGAAATGATGCACAAAGTTATGTTGGGCATTAAAAGGTTGTCAAATGTCATTTGGTGTGATGTGTTTTTATTGAAGGGGACTGGGGCAAAAGCTCTTTTAATGAAAACTATTCTAAGGTTACCACAACTTGGAGAAGAAAATACCATCCTCCCAAATTGTAGCAACCATGCAGTTGATGAACAAAGAATATTAGAATGGACCTAACATAATCCAATCAAATGATTTTAACAACTTCTACATTAGCAAAGGTTGATTCTGCAAGGTGACCTGATACCCTTTTTATCTAGGCAGCTCTCCCTAGTCACACCTTACTCTACTTTCTCTGCAGAAATATTTGTAAATCCATTTACTCTAATTAAACATGCATATATTGGTTTGAGGCCGTCAAATTAACACTTTTTATTCCTCTTTGTTTTTTATTGCAGTCCATCTTTGCTGGTGTAGTTAATATACTTGGTTCACACCTGCAACTGTAAGTTTTTTTCTGTTAAGAAGAAGGTACTTTACTTGTATATGAATGTACATGTATTTATGTAAGTCCGCTTGCATTTTTTTATTTATTTCACTTTAGTGAATTTTATCTTTCATATCCATATTAGCTATTATGTAAGTGATAACAAATGCAGGGCCCAATCAGACTGACAGAAAGAAATCAAAGGCGGCAGTGCAATACAAGTTTTATGATGTGTACAATAAAATATACAAATGTTGCACATTAGCGCTGTGAGAAACCAGGAAAGTAATCTGACAGACTGGCTAACAAAGCGTTTACTTTTATATGCTAGATTTTGTCCCTGATGAAAATGTGGTAACTGCTGTCAGAAGACAGAAAGCAAATGTGTGGCTGCAAAAGTGAAACAATGAACAAGCCAGGTTGTGCAGATGAAAATTAAAAAAAAACTATTTAGGTAATATAAAGACCAAAGGATATGGTGATGCTATGAACTATAAAGACATGGAGAACAGAAATGGGAAGAATATTTAATTATGCAAGAAAAGAGACAGGCTAAGAGGTAAGGCGGGAGTATCTGGGAAGGCAGTAGTAACATTACTTTTATATGAATAAATAAGTATAAGATGGAAAAAGCCTAGGAAAGATATGGAATTAAATATATACAAATATAATAAAATTGAGAAAAAGAAAACATTCTATCCAAAACGCACAGCCTGCAGATTCTATCCATGCCATACTACATACACTAGCTGACTTTCCAGCTGCATTTCTGAATTCCTATGTGCCTTTGAAGAGTTTATTCCTTACTCCATCTCTTTCAAATTATCTTCTCTCACTCACTCTTTCTGTCATTCTAGCTTTTTCTCTTTTTACTTTTTATTCAAACTTAGACCATTCTCTCTCTCTCTCTGTTGGCTTGTTTAAAATCCCGATTTCTCTACCAAATCACATGTTCCCCACCCCTCAGACCTCCACAACCATGCAGACCTTACCAATGCAAACAATTCTGAAAAGGCAAAATCTTGTTAATGTCATAAGTGGTCTATTAGTGAATTTAAGATCATAACAACGAAAACGTATGTTAAAATCTAAATGAAACAAAGACAGAAGCCTTAGTACTTTGTCTAAATACTTCCCATGTTTGTCCAGTATTAGGTTTTGAAAAAACAGCCTATTTTTCTTTCTCAGATGTTCGGCTGTTTTCCAGTCCTCAAAACAAGGTGGTATAGACTCAGGGGCAGCCCGTGCTATTTGACTGCCGGACTGCAGCCCCCCCAGCTGTAAAGAAAAGTAAAGAAATAAAAAAATTAAAATCCGCAGATAAAAAAATTTAAAAAAATGGACTTTTGCGCATGCACACTAGTCCAGACTGCTGCTAAGACAGTCTGGAGCATGCACAGACTGTCTCAGCAGCAGTCCAGACTGGGAAACATGTAACAGCAGAGATCCCAGAAGTCTATGCAGTTTTAACTGCATAGACTGTCGCTGGAAACAGATCGGGCCCAGACTGCAACATCGGCAGATGGAGTCTCAGATCTCACGTGGTGGATGTGCTCCAGGAGTCTTGTCGGGGGATCCCGTGTGGTGGATGTAATGCATGAGCAGTTATGGATTTGGAGTGTGTCGCTATGGATTCTGAAGGGATTTGGCGTTAGTGTCACTATGGATTTAATGGCCCAAGGGATCTACATGTACTGATATCACTCCAGGTAACGAAGGGTGTGTGTGTGTGTGTGTGTGTGTGTGTGTGTGTGTGTGTGTGTGTGTGTGTGTGTGTGTGTGTGTGTGTGTGTGTGTGTATGCCCCAGTTGCATATACTGGTGGCTAGAACAAACTCATGGTGGTGTGGTAGGGAAAACCTCAGGCTTGAACCCTGTACCTTGTATGCAGGTGTTAAGGACCTGAATTCCCTACCCACCACCATTTGTAAAAAAAATGCAGATTTTTGCCTCATATTTGATCTGATCTGTTCCTCATAATATCTGTGGCATCTAAATGTTGTAATGCTTGATATTTGATGGTGCAGTGGTAGCATCGTTGCCTCACAGCTGCAGGTTCTCAGGTTTGATTTTTGGCTGGGGTGCCTTCTGCGTGGGGTCTGCATCTTCTCCCTGTGTTTGTGTGGGTTTGCTTTTGTGTCCTCTCATGTTACAAAGACATGTCTGCATTATTTCTTCCTGGGCCTCTGCTGAAAATTGTTTTTTTGTTCCAAGTCAGACTGTCCTGATTAACAAATGTTAAATAAAATTGACAGGCATTTGAATTTCAGACTTCAGGTTTCTGAATGTTTAATTCCTTACATATTTGATGGTGCAGTGGTGCCTCACAGCTATAGATTTTCTGGTTTGATTCTTGGCTGGGGTGCCTTCTGTGTGTAGTCTGCATCTCATCCCTGTGTTTGTGTGGATTTGCTCTGGTGCCCTGCCATTTTACAAAGACATGTGTCTGCAGTATTTCTCCCTGGGCCTCTGCTGAAAATTGTTTTTGTTCCGTCAGAAGTAAAATTGACAGGCATTTGAATTTCAGACTTTATATTCTTCAGAAAATACATAGTAACACAACCTTTTATTCTAGCAATTTTCTAAGTTTATAAGATGAATATTTGAAATTTGTCCTTATTTTTGGGACTGTATTACCCCATTATTGGCTTTGTCCAGGTGTTTTGTGCTAAAGTTGACAGCTATGGCAAGAACTGAATTCACTGAATATGTTTGAGGGTTGTATTCCCTCATTACTGGGTTTGTCCAGGTGTTTTCTGCTAAGAGATTGACAGCTATGGTGAGAACTGAATTAATTAAATGATAGCCATTTAAGCTTCAGTCTTCCGTTCTTTCACAAAGCAGCTGATTTGGCATAGTGGTATGTTGCTTTGACTGTTTTGCACAGGGACCTTGGCAGTAAAATGTATGATGGTAACATAGCATTTTTCTTTCACAAAGCAGGTGATTTGGCATAGTGGTATGTTGCTCTGACTGTTTTGCACAGGGGCATTGGTAGTAAAATGTATGGTGGTAACACAGCATTTTTCTTTCACAAAGCAGCTGATTTGGCATAGTGGTATGTTGCTCTGACTCTTTTGCACAGGGACCTTGGCAGTAAAATTTATGGTGGTAACACAGCATTTTATTCTAGCAACTTTCCAAGATTATACAAGCAATGTTTAATGTGTCCCTGTTTTTTGGAATTTTGACCCCCCCCCCCAATAAATTTGGCTTTTTCCAGATTTCTTGTGCTGCGAAGTTGAGATGCAGTTGAGTATTGAATAGATTTTACAAGGAGCTGAGAGCTGCAGGGGAAGAGAAGTTTAGTGCTGCTTATGCTAAGTTAGCTTGCATTGTTAATAGCACAACAGGTTGTGTACTTGCTTTTGATGCAGAAGGTTGTTGGTTCTACTCCCACAAAGGGTGAATGCTGCCGTACTGAAAAAGTTAAGATACTAACTATGAGCCTGTTATCAGTTTGCCATCCATTTCCTATTGCAATATTACTAGCTTATCATTTTTAATGTAATATAGGCAATTTATTCCTCAGGGGCATCAGACACTTTATTTTTCATTGAAACCATGAAATATAAAGGTGTTTGCTAGCAGCAACCTCTTCATTAGTTACAGATTTATTTAATGTGGAATTATTTAGATGACTTTTTTACTTCTTCAGAGATTGTGCATATTTACTGATAATGGTGGACTGTAGAATATAGCAATAACCCACGCCAGGGTGTGAGTAATGCTGGATTTACCCACGGTTGGCCAAACAAAGCCAACCATGGGTAAATCCAGCATTACCCACACCCAGAAGTGGGTTATTGCTATTATACAATGACATTATTTAAGAAAAAAAATAATTACTCTGACTCCTCCTTGCTGCCCTTCCGCAGCTGTCTGGTATTCAGCGGCAGTTCTGATGTACTGCGCATGCGTATGCCTACACAGTACATCAGAGCTGTTGGCAAAAGCAATGGAGAAAGCAAGATCTCCGTTGCTTTTTACTGTTTTGCTATGTTAAATGGGTTTAACATAGCGAGACAGCTTTAAAAAAAGCAAGGGAGAATCTCCGTTGCTTATTTTAAAGCTGTCTCGCTATGTTAAACCCATATAACATAGCGAGACAGTTTTGAAAAAAGCAATGGAGAAAGCAAGATCTCCGTTGCTTTTTACAAACTGTTTCACTATGTTAAATGGGTTTAAGATAGCGAGACAGCTTTAAAATAAGCAACGGAGATCTCTGTTACTTATTTTAAAGCTGTCTCGCTATGTTAACATAGCGAGACAGGTTTAAAAAAAAAAAAGCAACGGAGAAAGCAAGATCTCCATTGCTTTTTACACACTGTGTTGCTATGTTAAAGGAGTTTAACATAGCGAGACAGCTTTAAAAAAAGCAATGGAGATCTCCGTTGCTTTTTATAAACCTGTGTCGCTATGTTAAACTCCGTTAACATAGCGAGACAGTGTTTTAAAAAAGACTTATACTGATGGAAAATGTCCGGGCGACCGGACCTTTTTCCATTAGTATAAGTCGATTTACAACATGCACGCTGGCCAATCAGCATGCACGTTTTGGAATATTAATGAGGAGTCATGGTATAATTGTGCATATTTACTGATAATGGTGGACTGTAGAATTGTGCATATTTACTGATAATGGTGGACTGTAGAAGTTTGAGTAGACTTTTATGATGGAAATGTTCTGAACTGGGCAGTTTTGTCATTATGGGTGCATGCATTTTGTTTCATTGTTTACTAGAAGGATGTTCTGAATTGGGCAGTTTTGTCATTATTGGTGCATGCGTTTTGTTTCATAGTTTACTGGAAAAATGTTCAAAACAATAGGAAGGTGTATCAAAGAGCACATGTGTGTTTCATATGCAAGGGGCCTATGATTTGAAAACAGCCCAAAATTAATCTTTATCTGCCACTGGTAAAATGTATTTTCTTTGAATGTGGGTTTCAATGCTGTTTCAATGAATGTGAGTTTCAAGGGCAGAAAAGTTTTAATTCTAAGTTTGTTTAGCAGATGTCTTAGTCTTTGTGCGGTAAAATGCAAAATAAAACTTTCAAATGAAGTCCAAATCATCACAGAAGTAAATCAGTCTGCACATTAGTGTTTATGGTAAATGGAATGACATAGCCAAGTAATAGATCATTGGAATGGCTGCAGGGGGAGGCTCCATTCGACCATGATTTTGTGAGGGGGAAGGGCGGTAAACTTAAAGACAGCCCCAGCTGAACTATACCTCCCAACTATCCAGATTTTCAAAGAATGAATAGATTTTTGCTTCTTATTTTTGGTTTGTTTCTCATAAAATTTGTGGTTTTCTGGCAAATTATTTTGGAATTAAGTCACTAAATAATGACACACTGAGTTTCAGACTTCATAACCTTCAGAAAAATGCATGCTAAAGTAAGACCTGTTGTTCTATCAAATTTCTCAGTTTATACAAGAGCAATGTTTAGTACTGTTTATATATTCCCCCAATATATTTGGCCTTGTCCAGATTTATTGCATTAACAGGTTGAGAGGTACATGCAAATAGATTGCTTTATAGAATTAGGCATAGCCAAACCTCTCAACTGTCCCTGATTTTGGCTCAAAATATTGCTCTTCCCCCTAATAAATCCCTCTGCAAAATAGCAATTTTGGAAGAAAACATGGAGGGTTTACAATTAAGAAATAACTGTAATAATCAGAGTTATAGATTACTTTTATTTCAGAAATGCATGTAGATTCTTTTATTTTGTCAGCTGCTCAAGTTAGCAGTACTAATATTAAAGTGTCCCTTCTTTGACAGGCTCCCAGCTGTAGTGTGTGGTTATTTTATATTTTTACATCACATTTTTGGTCCATTTTTCATAAAATTGTGTTTTTTGGCAAATTAGTGACAAATCATTAAAGACTGAAGTTAGAAAATAATGACAGACATTTGAGTTTCAGATTTCATACCATTCAGAAAATTCATAGTAATGCAAGACCTATTCTATTATCTTTCTAAGTTTATAAGAGCAATATTTAAAAATTGTCCTTATTTTTGGGCCTCTGTCCCACTTCTTTGTATGGCTTTGTCCAGATGTCTTGCTCTGAGGTTGAGAGGTATGACAAATGTGTCAGGGCCATCACAGTCAGCCAGAGACATTTCAAATTGTGACATACTTGTTGCACCCCACACCCCCATGTAGTGACTCTGGATGTGTCAAAGGAAGTCAAGGAGTAGTTATGCAGTGTAAATGTGCAGAGTATCCCCCCCATCCAAGGTAGACACAAGTACTAGAGTGGCTTTTCATCTGTCCTTGATTTTTGCAGAATGGTTTGGTTTCTGTCATATTTTTTGTACTGTTGATTTATGCTTATTACTCAACGTGCCTGTTGCTCTGTGTTTAAGTAGCAATACTTTAATGACCATCAGGTAAGCTTGGCTGAGATCGTAAGATGCAAGTAAGCTTTAATAAGCATACTGTTAAAGAATTGCCAACATTGAAAGCCTTTCTGTTGTTGCCATGTAGAGAATACTTAACTAGATAATGTATAAGCCTTGGGCATTGAAATGCATATGGCAGTATTTGTAATAAAGTACAGGATTACATTATTTTAAGAAGCTCATTACACTTGGAGACTTCCAGTCATCTCTGCAGGCTTTACCCATAAACTAAACAGAATGCCAATCGTATGGTCCATAACCTGTACAGTAATCCTTTTAAGCAATGTATCTTGAGCTTATTTCTTGTTTGCTTTTAATTTTTTACTTTGATCATGCTTTCCCCATGAAGCAAGTAGATAGTTGTCAGGCAGCAGGTCTTTTTTTGGATAAGAAACATTTTTACAAGTGGGGGCATCAGAGATTTCTACTTTCGGCATTTTACCTGGTACTTTAATAAAGCTGAATATAAATTATAATTAGAACTGCAGTGCAAGAAGTGGTTTGAGTTGAGTGCTGCTTGTTTTTCTTATACTTGATTTTGACTGGCATTCCATTAATGTATTTAAAAAGTAATTTATTTTTTCATGCCTCACAACCTTTTTGTTTCCATCTTGATATTAAGTAAGTTGTCATGCAGCCAATGCATTGAGATATTTTTATTCTTCTACACTTCATTTTGTCTTGATTGGACTCTCATAATGACGGTTTGACACCCAGGGCAGTGTATTTAGTTAGTTTTTGTGGTTTTGAACATAGCTCCTCCCCTTTCTAGTTGTCCACACCCCTTCCCATTGACCCCATCCATTCAGCTGTCTCCTGCAGCCCCCCTTTGATTTGAAGTCACCAGCCGCCACTGTATAGACAGATACTATTGCCAGGAGTTTACAGAGTCAGGAAATATATCCATATGTTCAGCATGAACAGCAGAAATATAAAATAAGATGATAAATGAATGAAGCAATGTCTCTTTACATGATAGTACACATCTGTTTATGAAAAGTATAATAAATCATTGCAGAGCCACAAACCTTCAATTATAAGCTAAAAGGTTTTCAGTTTTATTACATTATTGCAAAGATTCATTTTCTGTGAATTCTAGGATGATGACTGCTTTCTGCATACACTTACAATAATGTGATATTTAATAATCATAGCTAGAAGTGACAAAAAGAAAAATCCATGGGGAATACGGATACAAAATCTGTTTTAAGTATGTTTGGAAACACATACCTGCTTATATGCTATAACAGCATCATTCCTTAAATTGAGTTAGGTGCTTAGCACACAAGCATGACATTGGTAGATTTTTCATATTAAAACGTGTTTCTTAAGCTGCTGCTCACATTAGTGTTGTCTAACATATGAATGGGCATTTTTCAACTGACCTTTAGTTTGAATTAACTATTGATTCTTTCACTCAAAGTTTCCTTTTGAAATTTAAATTATTCATTTTCAGTGAGAATATCTAAACAGTTCTGGCATTTCTTATCTAGTTTATGTGGACATTCTCTTACATAAGCATTTTACTGCAGTTTAAGAAATATTTCATTTATTTTCCACTCCAGTAAGTGTTTATGAAGGTTGAATGCTTAACCCTTTGTATCAATGTTTATTAGATCAATGACACACTTTTAGGCCCAGACATCCTAAACTGTTTGCAGATGAGTGCACAGATATTAACACTATAATGAAAAGTAATATGCTGCCACAACAGTTTGAACTGTTTGCAGCTTTTCTTTTCAGATGTTCTGTGTTGAGGCTAGCATTACTTCGCAAAAAGCTTTTCCGTGGATTGCATGTCAGTTTTGACATCAAATCAAGCATTTTATTTTATATTTCTGAATAAATGGATTCCCTAAATAAGTTAGCATGTCTAAAGTAGATGAGGTTAGTAAGAAGGAGTGATATATGTTATAATGCATAGTATTTGGACTGGAACACAAAAGCATTAATATTTAAATGGCAGAAAGTTCAGCAATAAAGTTTCAAAACTTTTACATTGGGATAGCAGTTGAAGCCGCGGTGGTACGGTGGTAGCGTTGTTACCTCACAGCAATAGGTTCTCTCATTCGATTCTCAGCTTGGCTTGGGAGTGCCTTCTGTGTGGAGTCTGCATGTCCTCCCCGTGGTTGGGTAGCATTCGAAAGACATGCATGCATAAATGGGCGTGCCTTCATTGAAGGTTGGGCGTCGAGCTGGCACCTCGGCGTTTCGTAAAAAAAAATTAACTGCCAATCATTAGCGGACCGGAGTTCTGCTGTGGCGGCCCCTTACCGGGAAAAAGACAAAAGACAAACAACAACATTGGGATATCAGTTGGAAGAATTAACAATTCTGGCATAGGAGTGGCGAGAACAAATAAAATATTAATCAAAATATGATTTGGTTTTATTTGCATTTAGGAAAAGTAGTCCATTTTCTAAGTAGCAACCAAACAAAAAATTGTTTCTCTTATCTTGGAATAGAAAATGCTATGGTTAGCTAACTGGAAAATAAATGCTAAAAGGATAAAAGAGAAATTGGAAGTATATTGCAAACAATATGCATTATTGTGTAATGCCTTTAACATGTTTTACTTGTCTAGATATATCAAACTCTACAGTCACATGTAGCATGTGAAAGTTGACCTCTTAGTCTAAGGAGCTTAACATTTTCACATTACATTTGCAAAGTCCTTTTCCTTTTTTGTACTGCTTGTTTTTGTATTTATATAGTAGATGTAGGCCTGACTGCCCCAAGACACATTGCAGCCTTCCCTACATGAGTGTCATTTACAGTGTAAACTTCACAACAGAGTGGCACATTAGGCCCTGCCTACTTTATATGAGTGGCACTTACAGTGTAAACTTCACAACATAGTGTCAAGCTAGGTCATGCCTACTTTATATGAGTCACACTTACAGTGTAAACTTCACAACATAGGAGCAGGCTGGGCCCCACCTACTTTACATGAGTGACACTTGCAGTGTAAAATTCACAACATAGTGGCACACTGGGCCCTACCTACTTTACATAAATAACACATACAGTGTAAACTTCTCAACATAGTGTCATGCTGGGCCCTGCCTACTTTATGTAGTTTGACCAAACCTAAAAGCTGGAACAGGATCTGAGACATTCACAGAGTAGTACAGAACAAATACTACATACTCACTCCCTCATGTCATGTGCACAAATGATTCCATCCTATTTATCTTTTATGTTTTTAACCAGGTAAGCAAACTGGGCTGCATGACCATTTCAGCCATGACATGGGCCAAATGGCAACCGCAGTCTTATAAGAATTGTTGTTACACAGCTACTGCATTATCTAAATTACACTGTGCAGCACAGCATCAGAGATATTTACAACAAGATATTGTGTTATAGTTGAAGTAAACAAATAAAATGGAGTACAGCACAGGTTCTTCAGTGTTACAGATGATAACATTAGGAAAAAAAATGATTGAGAACCTAGTAGATATACTTGTAGCTAAAAGTAGAATAAATAAAATGTATGCACATTTTGTTTGCAACTGACATATTTTATACTCAAGACAGTGTATTGCAGGGCTCCATGTGTAAGGTTGCTATGTTCCTTCCTCCACTGCAAAAAGTTTGATAATAACATGAAATCTACACGGTATATTGTCTAAGAATAATTTTCTATATGTTAGTCAATTAGCAGATTAAAACAGGTTATTTTCAGCCACCACCTGATACATAGCCAAGCAATACTGCAATACATTGGATTAAAATTAAGGTGTATATTACGTTATTGAATTTTTAAAAGTTCGAACATCATATGGTCGAAGCCATATGATCAAACTTTTAAAAGTTTGAAAAGCTAAAAAATAATAAACAACAGAAAAAACCTACCTGATCATTTTAAGCAGGGGACAAGCCACCTGCATCCCCCACACTCCCTGCTCTTTAAATATACCAACTCCAAGATTGCACTACAGTGCAGGAAAGGGAAATCTTCCCATTGTGCACTGTATGGAGATCTCCGTTGAAACGTTCGAACTTTTAAAAGTTCGATCATATGGTGTCGACCATATGACGTTTGAACTTTTAAAAGTTTGATAACATAATATACACCCTTAAAATTAGACCATAAATATGCTTAAATAACAGAAAATAATAAAGATTATAATTCCTCAACAAACAGACAGAGTTAATTGATATCATACCCAAATAAACATACATAAAACATAGCTCACCAAGTAATATGAGTGAATACATAATAAGAATGATGCCTCACAAACAAAATAACACCATCCCTAACAGTACAGGCATATACAACAGCATTTACCCCAGTAATGGAATTCTAGTTTTCTAGTAAATCAGTTGTTATGTTCCAAGGGGTAATGTTCACAGACAAATGTTTAAGTAAATGCAATAATGTGAATCACTACAGAAGAAGAGTATAATGGAGTATTTGTGCAAGTGTAACATGAGAGACTGATAGACTAGACTTCTAGGTGGACAGTACAAAACAAGCGTGAGGAGAATGGGAACACACAATCTATGCACTCTAGTAAAGAGCTGAACTAAGGCAGTGGGAAAGGACTAGTTAAGAAGGAAAAAGGATTACAAAAACAAAAAAAAAAAAACAGTGCCTCAGTCAGTAAGGGCTGAAGACAAATGGATCTGTTTCCATCATACAATATTTTCCAATTCAAATATATTAGTTGCAGTGAGGAAGGACCTCCTTATCTAATAACTACCATGAATGCATATCAACACTTTGCTGCAGTAAACAGTGGTGGCCCATTCATCAACTTATTCACGCTTAAGTACACATACACACATTCAAACAAATACACACACCACTACGCATACACACATTCAAATACATACACCACTACACATGCACACATTCAAACAAATACACACACCACTGCGCATACACACATTCAAATATACACACCACTACACATGCACACATTCAAACAAATACACACACACCACTACACATTCAAATACATACACCACTACACATACACACATTCAAACAAATACACACACCACTACACATGCACACATTCAAACAAATACACACACCACCATGCATACACACATTCAAATACATACACCACTACACATGCACACATTCAAACAAATACACACACCACTACACATGCACACATTCAAACAGATACACCACTACACATACACACATTCAAACAAATACACACACCACTACACATACACACATTCAAACAAATACACACACCACTACACATGCACACATTCAAACAAATACACACACCACTATGCATACACTCATTCAAATACATACACCAATACACATGCACACATTCAAACAAATACACACACCACTACGCATACACACATTCAAATACACACACCACTACACATGCACACATTCAAACAAATACACACACCACTACACATTCAAATACATACACCACTACACATACACACATTCAAACAAATACACACACCACTACACATACACACATTCAAACAAATACACACACCACTACGCATACACACATTCAAATACATACACCACTACACATACACACATTCAAACAAATACACACACCACTACACATGCACACATTCAAACAAATGCACACACCACTACGGATACACACATTCAAACAAATACACACACCACTACGCATACACACATTCAAATACATACACCACTACACATACACACATTCAAACAAATACACACACCACTACACATACACACATTCAAACAAATACACACACCACTACACATGCACACATTCAAACAAATACACACACCACTACGCATACACACATTCAAATACACACACCACTACACATGCACACATTCAAACAAATACACACACCACTACACATGCACACATTCAAACAAATACACGCACCACTACACATACACACATTCAAACAAATACACACACCACTACGCATACACACATTCAAATACACACACCACTACACATGCACACATTCAAACAAATACACACACCACTACACATACACACATTCAAACAAATACACACACCACTACGCATACACACATTCAAATACACACACCACTACACATGCACGCATTCAAACAAATACACACACCACTACACATACACACATTCAAACAAATACACACACCACTACGCATACACATTCAAACAAATACACACCCCACTACGCATACACACATTCAAATACACACACCACTACACATGCACACATTCAAACAAATACACACACCACTACACATACACACATTCAAACAAATACACACACCACTATGCATACACATTCAAACAAATACACACACCACTACACATACACACATTCAAACAAATACACACACCACTACGCATACACACATTCAAATACACACACCACTACACATGCACACATTCAAACAAATACACACACCACTACACATACACACATTCAAACAAATACACACACCACTACGCATACACATTCAAACAAATACACACACCACTACACATACACACATTCAAACAAATACACACACCACTACACATACACACATTCAAACAAATACACACACCACTACGCATACACATTCAAACAAATACACACACCACTACACATACACACATTCAAACAAATACACACACCACTACGCATACACACATTCAAATACACACACCACTACACATGCACACATTCAAACAAATACACACACCACTACACATACACACATTCAAACAAATACATACACCACTATACACACAACACTACACACACACACACACACACACACACACATAATGCCAGACATTAGATTCTCAGTCTTCTCATTGCTTGGAGCCCACATTATCAGGGCAGACAAATTGTGCTACTAACTTTTTAAGTGAGTCTTGGTATTAGTTTAAATAATGTCCCTTCTGTCATCCAGTATTTTTCCTGACTTTGTATTCAAGCCCCCACCTTACTGTCCCTTGTAACTTACCTGCTGTTACAAGCACTAGATCAGACTAGACCTTACAGCTTTATACTTCTAAGCATGAAAAAAAAAACTTACTACACTAACTGATTAGTTGGCAGAGCTCATTAATGCTCTTCCTTCCTGTGGTAAAGCCTTTCTGCTTTTGACAGTACATATATGTATATATATATTTTTTTGTCAAACATACATCACTAATACCTTGCAGCTATTACTGCTACCCACTGATGGCACAGAGGGCCAATGTTCTCTCTGTGCGATGAGATATTGGGGAGTCTGAATCCTTTTTTGCCTTTATGAGATGCCAGGAAAATAATCCATGGTGTCTGGTACTCCTTCCCCCGACATTTTTTGTGCTTTAAAACATGGTATTTGTTTAGTGCTTTAAGGTGAGTTGCATACAATAACCATTGTGGCTAGTGTTTCTCTTGACAAATATTTTGTCTAAGTGCAGTGAAATCATTTTATTGCAGAGTTCTCCATAGTGGCTAATATTCCCCCTGACCCTAACTGAGATTGAGGGATGAGATAACACAGAGTTATGACTGGCACTTATTTTCCCCACCCTATAATCGGCATTGTTTTTAGTTTTTTTTTTCTTTATTAAGTGCCTTTAAGGCATGCTATATAAACTATCCCTGGTATGTAATACCTCCCCCACTCCTATGTGCCATTAAGACACGATGATCTGGAGTTATCCCTAGTGTCAATGTTTCCCCTCCCCCTAATCAACATTGTTTTTCATTTTTTTCTTTCTTAAGTGCCTTTAAGGCATGCTATATAGACTATCCCTAGTAACAAGATCTCCCACTCCTATGTGCCATTAAGGCCCTATGAGCTGGAGGTCTCCCTGGTCCTTAGTTTTTTCCCCATCCTTGTTATGTTTAATTCCTGTTAGTGTACATGATGTAAAAGTTATCCTTGGTATCAAGTAATTCCTCCTGACCCAGTATTGCAGGTTTTGTATGTAGGCCCATATAATTACAAACCACAGCACTCATCACACTGAAGAACCTTTTGCTATGGTAAGGTAATAATGCTAATCACTGAAACACTGTGCTACCCAGCTATGAAAAACATACTTGTTTTATTTAATCAAAACTAAAACTTGTTAGGACAAATGCTCTCATCCAACAATTTTGACTTCTTCAAATCCTTGAAATCAAAGATTTACAGTAGGCATTATATTGACATTTCATCTGCATTGCTCTCCCCACTCCTGAAGAAGCTGACATAATGCTAATATTTAAGTTTAAATTTATAGTGTCACAATAACCAATAGCCCGGCAGGGTCCTGCCAACTGATTAGGAAATGAGGGATGAACAAGCAGTGAATAGGAAAAATCCTGCACCAATGAATGCTACTCGGAATGCTTAAAAAGAGTTTATGAGGTGGCTGGCAATGTGTAGTTTTGAACTCCATATTAGACGGCAGAATGAGGGTAGTGGTGAATGAAAATAAAACAATGTGGTAACTAAATGAAGAGACAGAAAAAAATATTTTAAAGAGTATCAGAATGAGACCTGAAGGAGTGGCTTAGTGTGAAAGTTAGTGAAATAACTACAGGCATAGCTGTTGTAAATTAAATTAAATTCAACTGATGACAGTCAGAGAAGTTGATGTAAACAAAATGAAATTGTGACCAAACAGAAGTGAATGGGCTTTTTTGAAGCTGCAATACTTTCAGTGTATCTGGAAAAAAGCACAGATAAGGGTCACATTTTCATATTCAAGTACACTGATACTTTATCAGATTCAGAAGTCTCCAGCAAAGGAATGTACAGTTGTTCAGTAAGTTCCATTTGCCAACAGACACCTAAGAATTTGAAGCTGCTTGGAAAGAGAATCTGGGTGTGAGGTACTGATATCAGCTTATTGTAAGTGATGAATTTATTGTAAAAATTAAAATTAGTATATACAAGATGGCATAAGAGTGATAAAGTGTAGAGACCACAAGGAAGCAGAAAAATAGCTGATGTTAAAACAGTGAAAATTGGTTGTAGCAGTGACCCTAAATGAAATGGGGAAACAACACTGGAAGCATGGTGATTTTACTGTCTTCAGCAACTTTAATGTCTTGATCAGCACCTAGTCCAAGAATCATAAAAACAAAAATAAAAAAACACAAAACATGCCATTTTATTTTTGTATATACTTAGAATCCAAAATTGCTAGGATGTATACTTTTTTCAACAATCTTTACATTTACAAATCTTTTAAATAAGCATTTAGTACCTCTTATTTTAATATCTAATTTGTATCCTAACAATTCTAGAAGGGTGTACTACAATACTGATAGCTAATTTAAAAATTTAAACTAACTCAATAAATGACAGCTGTGAGAACAAACTGTAAAACAGATTTTGGGGAAGAGGATTTTTGAGCCAAATGAAGGATGTCCACTGAGAGAATGGATGGCTGAGAAAAGATCAGTGACCACTGTGTTAAATGCATAAGAAATGGAGCTGGGGAGTGGTAATACTTACATCTGAATCTTTTTTACTATATAGCAGATTGCTGGCAATGGCTGATGGGAATGAAAATACATGCCAGTCTGTTGGAGATAGAATGCAATGAGTACTGGTAATGTAAGTGGGCAGTGACTAAATAGGAAAGAGAGAAACTGACAGGTGACACACCAGTGGACTCTTCTCAATTATTTGTTTATTTATTTATTTACATTTGTTTATTTATTTACATTTGTTTACCGGGAAAGTCTGACTGGACACAAGTCCTTTTTCAGTGGAGGCCCGGGGAGAAAAGCTCCACAGAAAGTTACATATAGATAACATGGTATACAGCCTAGACTGTATCATTTTACCGTGGCAAAAGGTGTTAGCATGACAAATACAATGGAAGATCTGTTAAGGTTTAAGTATATGCATGTGCAGAACAGAATACAAGAATACTAGGTAAAAGAACCCCCAGAAAACACCTTATCTGACACTAGAGTTATGATCAAAGAAAAAATGAAAAATTTGTTGGTAAGACCTGGATTTAGTTGGGGTTTTTGCAAGGACAGAGCCAGTGAGATTTTAGATGCTATTTAAGAGCAGACTTGAAAAGATGGCTTGGGAGGGTAGTAATGTTAGTTGGTAGGTTGTTCCAGAGCTTGGATATGGCACAGGAGAATAGTCTTTCCCCTGCAGAATTTTTGGCTTTGGTGACTTAGAGCAGATTTTTATTGCAGGAGTGTAGGGGTCTGGAGGAGTGGTGGAGCTGGAGAAGTGTGTGAAGAACTGGGGTATTGAAAGGGTGGTTAACAAGTTTATGAGCAAAGGTGAATTGGTTTAGGAGAAGGAGTTGAGGGAGCTCAAGCCAGTCTAGGTCCCTAAGGGAGACACAGTGGTGGTTGTGGTATGTGGCGCAGGTGGCAAATTTTGCAATTTTATTGTAGCAGTCTTCGAGTTTGTTTAGGTCAGATTGTCTAAGGGTTGTAAGTATGGGTGATGCATAGAGTAGGGTGGATATAAGTTGGGAATCTGCAATAGAAATTCTAGCTGGTTTGGTGAGGTATTGGTGGTTTCTGTATAGGGCACCCAGTTTTTGGTGATTTTTTTTATTGTTTGAGATATGTGGGTGTCAAATTTGAGGTTGTTGTCTATCTGTATGCCAAGTAGTTTGGTGTGGGCAGTTGGTGATATGGAGATATTATCCTTGGCTTGGATATTGAAATGAGAGGTGTTTACGGTGGTTTTGCTGGGTTGGAATATGAGGAGTTTGGTCTTTTTTGGTTTAAGGAGGAGCTGAGCATTAGATAGCCAGCTTTCAATGGAGGAAAAGGATTCTTGTGTGATCTGTTGGAGTTCTGTTAGTGTTTGAGCTGAGCAGATGAGGGTGGAGTCATCGGCATACTGTATGAGGGAGGCATGTTTGGTGGCAGTGTGTAGGTTGTTATTGAAAAGGGAAAAGAGAAGGGAGCCAAGGATGGAGCCTTGGGGAACTCCGAGAGTAACAGGGTGGGAAGGGGATTTATTATTGTCCCAGACAACTGATTGCTGGCAGCCATGTAGGTAGCTATGGAACCAGTTTATGGCTGAAGTGGAGAAAGAAAGATTTGAATGAGTAGAGAGTAGTAGGTTGTGAGAGACAATGTCAAAGGCCCTAGATCGAGAAATATGTCGGAGGAGAGGAGGCCATTGTTTTTGTGCTGAAGGATAGAATTTGTGAAAGAGATCAGAGCTGTAGTCATACTGTGGTGTAGTCTGAAACCATGCTGGGTATTGGTGAGGAGGTTGTTTAGGAGATATTTGGAGACCTGTGAGTTGATGCATTTTTCAAGCATCTTGGAGAGAGGGGACAGGATGGCAATGGGGCGGTAGTTTGAGAGGTCAGTGGAGGGGCCACATTTGTGCAGGGGAATGATGTTGGATATTTTCCATAGTGTGGGTATATAGGATTCAGATATTGACAGGTTTATTAATATGGAGATTGGATAGGCTAGGACATCAGCTGCTATTTTCAGGTATTCAGCGGGCAGGTTGTCGGCTGCAAGTCTCATGGGTTTTAGTTTAGTTAGGAGTTTTCTTATGCAGGAGGTGGGTACTATAGAGAGGATGAAGGCAGGGAGGGGTGGATTTTGGTTGGCAGTGGGGGAAGTAGATGTAGGGCAGTGTTTTTTGTTTAAGGATAGTACAGTTTCTGTGAAATGTGTATTGAAGGAGTCAGCTATGCTATTGGTGGAAAGAGGGGTGGTTGGTAGGGGGTGTTTAAATTTCCTAGAGAGAGAATAGAGTTAATAGTGGACCAGAATTGCTTGGGGTTGTTATGGGAAGAGTTTAGGGATGTCTGATAGAAAAAGGCTTTGTCTGATTTTATTTGCTTTTTTACCTTATCTCGCAGTTCAACGAAGAGTTGTCTATCTGAGGGGTTTTTGGTTTTGTGCCAACATTCGCATGATTTATCCCTGGCTTTCATAAGGCCCAAGGTGTTTTGTTTTGTAGCCAGGGGGAGTTTTTTGTTCTGATTTTGTTTTTTCTTTGGGGGCATGGGCTTTAAGAATGTTGAGGAAAGTACTATTAAAGAAATGAACTGCTTCATCTAAGTGGATGTACTTTAGAGGTGCCCAGTTAAGTTTTTGAAGGGAGGAGATAAAGGAGTTGGGGTTAAAATTAGTTTTACTGCGGACAGATCTGTAGATAATGCGTTTGCTATTTTTTATGTGGTGTCGTAGTAGGAAAGTAGGGGAATGGTCGCGGAGGGAGTCAGATAGACAGCCTGACAGATAAGAGTTAGTTTTTTTGTTTACTAAGATCCAGTCAAGGGTGGTGTGATTTTTAGGGTTTTTATTTATCCTGGTGGGGGATTGTATTAGCCGTGAGAAACCATGAAGATTTTGGTAGAGTGCTGGGTGTTTGCTATTACAGGATAGCTAATCAATGTTAAAATCTCCAAGGATGACAGTTTCTTGGGATAGTGAGAGATGTGACCAAAGTAGGATGTTTTCTAAGGGAGGAATATTTTGGCCTGGTGGGAAGTAGCACCCTATAATGTTGATTGTTTTCTTAGGGTTTATTTCGATGGAGGTGTATAGGATTTCTTCCTTGTTAAACTGGGGGGCTGATTTGGTGAGAATTTGTATATTGAGGTGGTGTTTGCTCATTAGTGCCACACCACCTCCTTTCCTGGATAGTCTGTCTTTGTGGAGGATGTTATATCCAGGTGGAAGTGTTTTCTCATTTTTGATGTGAGGTTTGAGCTAGGTTTCTGTTAGGAGAAGGATGTCAAGGGAGTACAGCTTTATGTGGGCTTGGAGGTCTTGGACTTTATTACAGATACTTCTAATGTTGAGAGACATTATAAGGAGGTCATTAGGTTTTCTGTTAGTGATTCGGGTGGTGTGGTTTATTGATGGGGGGTATGTGGGTGGGTTGGTGAGTTCGGGGCCAGGGTTGGGGTGCACATCTCCACTGAGAATGAGTTTGGAGAGAGTGCTTAGTATATGTTTGATATATGTGTTAAAAAATTTGTTGGATTGTATGGATAGTTTGTGTTGATAAGGGTAGGGAGTCTGATACTTTAGAGGCTGTGCTGGGAGGAGACGTTTTGTGGTTTGGGTGGTGAAATTATGCAATGGATGTTTGAAGGGATTGGAAGTTAAGTCATCTGTCGAAAGTGACAAATCAGAAGTGAAGGGCTGAATCACCTATCATTTTTTCTTGTCAAAGTAATAATTAAAGGCTGGAATATTTGTTTGTGTTAGCAATGGCAATAGCACTGAAACTGAAACCAAGTCATGTCAACTTTATTAAGTTTGCACAGTGTTAGTCTTCAACCTATGATGTCAAGGAATGAACTAAACTGGAAAATTATGATAGGTTAATAATATAACTGGTTGAAGGCCCCTATTTAAATTATATTTGTGTGGTTTGTTTTGTCTTTTAACTCATTACAGCCAAGTGAGCCTCCTTGCATTTCCGCAGTTACCTCCTACTGTGCCTCTACGTATCAAATATTGCTTGTTCATATTTGCATTATTAATTGCAAAACCATACTACATACAAGGCATCAGGATATTTTATCTTGAAGCATACATGATAGCAAACACAACTGTATTGATATTTGACCTCTTTCAATGAATATTTGTTAGAACTGTAAGGTGATAACTTCATTTTTTGAAGGGTCAAGTCACATCCACTGGTAGTTAAATGTATACACTCAAAAGAGCCGTACTGGAGGGAATGAGTTAAGGCTTGGAGACTGTAGCACCTATTTTGTTTTAACTTAATAAAGTGGTTTTAATTGCATGTCAGCTGTGATTTTTATTTTTCTACTAATATTGTAATTTTATATTTATAATTGCATCTTCTTTTCTTGTCTAGTATGTATCTGTCTAATGAGATTCCTCTGACCTTACTTGGTGCTTTAGGACTTGAGAAAATCCTATTCCAACATAATCATTATCTGTGTATGATACTATAGTAGGCTTAGGCTTTCTTGCAAAAATAAGTACAGATGGAGGCCAATATAATGGTTAGTTTTTGGATAACTTAGATCTTCTGCATGAGCCCAGTTATCAGTGAAACACAAGACTATACACATTAAATCACATACTATTAGTGGCTGAACAAAATGTGTACTACAGTATCCTGATACTGAAAAAAATCTAGAATTATTAAAAAAAAAAATATATATATATATATGTGTGTGTGTGTGTGTGTGTGTGTGTGTGTGTGTGTGTGTGTGTGTGTGTGTGTGTATACACTTTCCATATATGTGTGTGTGTGTGTGTGTGTGTGTGTGTGTGTGTGTGTGTATACACTTTCCATATATGTGTGTGTGTGTGTGTGTGTGTGTGTGTGTGTGTGTGTGTGTGTGTGTGTGTGTGTGTGTGTGTGTGTGTATACACTTTCCATATATGTGTGTGTGTGTGTGTGTGTGTGTGTGTGTGTGTGTATACACTTTCCATATATGTGTGTGTGTGTGTGTGTGTGTGTGTGTGTACACTTTCCAGAGGTTTATAATTATTCAAATCATCTCCTACACATTTAGATGACTCAGCAAAGAAGTTTAAAAAGGAGTGCAAGAGATAGTGGGCTCAGACAGCACATAATTATGACAAAAATAGACTAAAATGCAAATATATAGGAACTACAAGAAACAATAGAGATTGGTTAAAAAAATTAAAAGGATTTATAATTGGCTGGATGCTGATATTACAAGAACATAAGCTGACATTATGGAACTCAGCTGAATCAACAGCTCTTAAAACAGAAACAAGAGGTACACCTGAAATACAGTGACGTGACATTAAAAGCACCATAAAATAGTATTGGTTTCCATTCCTCCAAATCCTGTAATAGTAGTGATGTCAGTAACAGAAGTGCTATATCATCCAGCTATAGACTCTGTGGACAATTTCCTCACAGTAACAAGCACCACTCCAGCCTTGGTAACCATACAACACTCAGCAAATAACACCATGCCATGTCATTTTAAAATCAGCAACAGCAAGCGGTACCTTTCCCATATCACAAGGACCAGGAATGCAAAAGAAATAGGAAAATCATTTTCAAGAAATAGAACACAGAAAGAGACCAAGTGTTATATCATGTGCACTTTCATTCATAAAACAATGATACAGTTTCAACTTTCAAACTACTGAATGCCCTTTTTGCTCACATTAACAACTAGCAAGTGACTTTAACAATAACATTAAAACTGTTTGCAGCAAATTGATAATTGTTGAGTTGTTAAGCTGTCCAGGTATATAACCTGCCTGGCACAGAACATTCATTCTTTTCCTTCTGATTTAAATTTGTGCTAACTAATCTAATGTGGCAGTAGTTACAAAATGAATCATTTTAACAAATTACAAAGTTTTTTGCAATACTATTTTCATACATATGATGTTTGCAACACTAGCAATGTTAGTGAGATTACCACATTGGGAATTTGTATTTTGAGATTCTGAAAAAATGGTCATTTTTAATGATTATATAGCCTGTCCTACTCTTTTTAAAAATCAAAGGTGCGCTTATTCCTAACGTTAGCAAAGATAATATAAATGCCTTTTATAAAATGATACCATATTGGTGCCTTAATGTTGTGAAGCACAGCAGCAGAGAAATGGGCGTGTACCTTAGCTAGAGTTGGTAGAGAGGTAATCAAGGAGTTACAAAATAACCAGCGTTTAATAATCAGCCCTCTATGTCTGTCCAAATGGGCATGTAACTTAGCTTGAGTTGGTAGACAGGTAATCAAAGAGTTACAAAATAACCAGCGTTTAATAATCAGCCCTCTACGTCTGTCCAAATGGGCATGTAACTTAGCTGGTGTTGGTAGACAGGTAATCAAAGAGTTACAAAATAACCAGCATTTAATAATCAGCCCTCTACATCTGTCCTTAGGTGCAGAGGTTAAGGTTGCAAGCTATAGTACTTGTGGTACAGGGAATGATTCCCTAAGCCCTCATTTGCCTACTCTGTGACCTTAAGCAAGTCAGTTAGCCAGACATTGATTCTGGTCTGCTCCTGAAAAGGAAGTGCATATCCAGAGGGACCTCCCCTTGTTAATAAATAATAATAGTTATTATTATTATGGGGTCATTTAGTAGTCCAAAGTATGCATAACTTGTGAACACATAGATGGTTTGTCATTCAGTTTCCGACTCATTTCACATTGTAAACAGAAAGGAATACTGTTTAAATTGTTTATCAGTCAGGAAGACCAGATGCTTATTTAGTAAGAAACCATGAAAATTATGCCCGGGATTCATGAAGCTTGTGCCAGGCGCAGGCATAGCGTAGACAGTATAATGCCAAATATGGCCGCTGAGCGATTCAGGTATGATCCAATTTCACGTGCACTACCAGCGTACGCTAGATCTGCGCAGCTCTCGGCTCAGGTATGCTAATCACCCCATGTGTAGTACTGCAGCATGCAAATGAAGGTACATAGCGATTCATGAAGTGGCATAGGCATAGCATAAGCCTACAGAAATGTAAACCAAAAAAAACGGTTTACATTTTGCCAAACAGAACATTGGAGCCATGAAAGAGGACCAGACTCATGTATTACAAAGTTAACATATGCCAATGGCTAAATATACAGCCAATGGCATAAGAAAAGATGCACAACACATAAAAAATAACATTTAATGTCATGGCCACAGTAAAGCAAAGTACATCCGGAGGGCATGTGTGCGCAAACGGGAACACAAGGAAAATATATACAAATGTCATAAAATAGCAATGTAACACAAATCATGATTTCACCATAATATTCAATGGTATGCATGCTACGCCACAACCAAGCTGCAAGGGTTGCTAATGGCCTGTGACAGTGTTTCGCATGGTAATTATGAATTAGTAGTCAATGCCATGCAAATGAGGCAAGTAATAGTGAATCGCAAATGTCCCGCCGGCCTAAGGATGTACAATACGGTGCAGTGCTACAACTCCGAGGAGTGGTCTGGAGGAATACATGACATTAGCAGTGGGGTGTGCCACCGCAGCTGTAAGCACATTGGAGCAATGCAAATCCAGGCTGCCCGTTGCTAAGCAAAGCCGCAGGACAGGGGCATGGATGTAGGTATAGCTTTGCTTAGCTGAGAGCACACATGGTACCCGGAAGCGCATGTATACGTGGATGAAAACATGCCCAAAACCCGGTAAGCGGAAGCACCCGCTGTGCACCACAGCTCGAAAAGGAAGTTTAGGTGAAGACAATAAGGAAATGCCACAGTAGGGTAATTGGAGTACAACTGAGCAATTAACACTTATTAACTCACAGTGGGCCATTGATGGCAGCTAACAAGACTGCTAGCAGCAACCTGCAGAACAGGATAGGGGAGGTGTCGGATTGCAAAGAAAAGAGAACTGTAACCACAGAGCAAAGCAAACCTGCAGTAGATCAGCTATAGAACACATTTCGCAAGACAATCCTGGTTCAGGAAAGTACAAAACAAGAAAGCAGGCTGCTGGATGCATGCCAGACAATGGGAGGGGAATCGATAAGAAAAGTTAAGGCAAGGGCAAGAGGTAATCCATGGCAGCTAAATGTAATTCAACACCAAAGGCACCACAATAGCAGTACCTGTAGTAAAACACATAAGATACCCTGCAGCTCTGAATGTACATACATATGACATCATCAGTGTTCAAAGCACAATAGTATAAAGTGTGAAGGCACCTCACACACACTTGTGTATTCCCAAACACTGCACCATCGGTGTAAACAGACGGGGAACTTTTACAATGTACTTGTTGGGAGCTGCCATAGCTGTGATTCATCAGCATGTGTTGGAGACTGAAGGAGGATGATGCTGACAACCACCTCAGGCCCCAGAGGAGGAGAAGAATGTTCAGACCAAGGGTAACCTACCAGGGGCTACATGATCTGGAGATAGTAGAGCATTACAGGGTGGACAGCAACATCATACAGCAAATAGTTGAGCTGTGCCGGCCACGCCTGAGATCCAGAAACAATAGAGGGGAACCCATCCCAGTGGACACGAAAGTATGTGTAAGCTTGAGAATAATAGCCACAGGTACCTTTCAAAGGCCAACTGGAGATATCATGGGGATCTCACAAGCATCAGCATCCAGGGTACTCCACCAGTTCCCTGATGCCATATTACCACATGCCAGTGAGCATATAAAATTCCCCCGAACAAGGAGAAGCTGGCCAGAAATATGCATCTCTTCCACCATGTGGCACACTACCCGGAGGTACTGGGTGCAATGGACTGTACGCACATACATATCAAGTCACCACCCGGTGAGCATGGTAGGCGCTACATAAACCACAAGGGATACCACTCCATCAACTGCCAGGTCATGTGCAATGCCCAGGGCATTATCATGGATGTGTGTGCTGGCAGCCCTGGAAGCTACCATGACTCCCACATCTGGCATGCCTCACAGCTGTATCAGGTATTTGTCAGGGGGGACATCCCATATGGCCACCATGTGGGGAATGCTGGCTATGCACTGGAGCCATGGATGATGACTCCCATCAGAAATGCACACACACCCATGCAAGAACACCATAATGAGGCACAAGCACAGACCAGAATCATCATAGAGTGTGTGTTTGGGATGCTGAAATCATGGTTCCATTGCTTGGACATATCTGGTGGAGCCTTGCAGTACTCTCCAGGCACGTGTGCCCACATCTTTATAGTATGTACCATGCTACATAATATGATGCTGTGGAAACAGCTGCGGCAGGGACATAATGGTGAAGGCCCTCACAGCCCACTGCAATTGCCAATGCCATCACAGGCACAGAGGGATTCAGACCACGAACACCCTGTGCCAGCCCCAGTAGGCAGCCCGAGGCATGCCCAATATGCCCACGCCTTGGCAAAGAGGGAACATATAGCACATACACTGACAGTGTAGGCCCCTATGGACTGAAACACTTCTCCACCTGCACACACAGTAAAATGGATGGCACACACACATGACCACCTGTAAATTGTAATGTATAGGTGGCCTACTGTGTGAATCCTACATAGGCAGCCCTCAACTATTGCACACACAACAGCTATTGGAACAAGAAAAGTCAACACCTGAACAGTAAACGAAGGTAACAGCATATGTTGATACTGTATGTATAGGTTCCTAGGTACATCGGTAGGTACATGCCCGATTGTCAGAGGCCATTCATCAGCATAGGCAAAATGTGTCTGCTATCGCCACCCCATTGATTAACTAACTGTCACTCTGTGGAGCAGAGCCAGTTGCGGGATCCATGTGTGTAACCACTGTTCCCCACATACTCTGCATGGATTCCCCTGTGTGTTAATGAGGGCCTCCATATAATGTAATCAGGGATGTAGTGCCAAAGCATGGGGAGTACCCATGACAGGTATCTGCCACCCCAGCATTCTTCAGTTATGGATGTGTCAAGATGTAGCACATTACAGTGTGTGGCTCACTGTGACATAGATTCCCAATGCTGGAGCACACCCATTAAACATCACTTGGACACAGCATTAATAGGTATCATCCATATGTAAAACTAACTGAGTTACACATTTGATTGCAGTATGGAGGAACAGCCGTAGTACAGTCCACATACAAAACATCATAACACTTGTACAAATCCCAGATGACCAAGTGGTAAAGCCACTGACTGTGTCGTGCATGTTCCCGGTTCCACGCCCTGCAAGGTCCGTTACGTAATCCTGATGGCACGAATAATGGATGTTGGATGCAGGTCATTACAGCACGTTTAAGCACATGTTAGTGGGTTTATGTGACGGCAAGTGACGGTAAGCGTCATATAAACATGACTACATGGATATGCACAAAACAGGTCTAAACTTTGCTGAATTCCGCGCAGATCACAGTCAAAGATGTCCAGAACAGGTGAAACCAGCATTATTCACCCTTGTACTAATAGTGCCTGCTTTGAGAGGTAAAACAACCACTGCCAGGAGTAGAACACACAACCATGTACACAATCACCTACCACTAAGCTACCCGAGATGTACCAACAGTAGGCGTGTATTGTGACAGTTAAAACACAAATGGGTGGAGTTCAGGAAACAGTATACACCGCCATGTACTCAACGAAAGGTGTGTTCACTCTCTCTCTCCCTGTATATATATATATATATATATATATATATATATATATATATATATATATATATATATATATATATTTAATAGGGATAGAAAGGGTGATAGAGAGATGTATGTCGATATATACGGATATACATATATCTGCACATATATAGACAGGCTAACGATTTGTACACAACCATGGAGGTACTAATAAATAGGATACTGCCAACTACCGACTGCTTTACATACCGACATACGAAATCACGAGGCTTAAAGACTGAAAGACCACAGTCCCGGAACACTAAAACCGCGAGTACTATTATCACGATGTTAAGGGACATTTAGTTATTGCTGCTGGTGCTGTGGTCCAGGTAGGTACTGTGTTTAAGTGTGGTTCCGATTGCTGTAGTGTGTGTAAGTGCGTGTTGAGAGTGCGGTGTATTTTTCCGTGGGACTGTAATGTGTGTGTGTGTGTGTTTGCATCGTGTGTCTGTTCATGCTAACTCGGAGGTAGATTATTACAGTAGTTGTGGTCATAGCCAGACTTAGGCATATGGTTACCACCTGTCCCAGTGTGAGAGGGACAGTCCCTCTTTGGGCAGTTGTGTCCTGACAACAAATATTAAAAAGGGCAAATGTACCGAGATTGTAGGACATAATTATGTCCGATATATTATGCAATAGTTGCATTAAATAGTTATTCCTGTATCTAAAATACGTAAATGTTACAAGAAACATAATAAGCAACTAAAGTGCTACAAGAATAAGGTTTTATTTAGGACAAAAGTAAGTTCTATCCTTTGTACTGACAGTGGGTACGTGTCGGCCCCTAAACCCCGATGTGTGTCCTGCAAATGTCCTACTATGGCCCTTTGAAAAGGTGGCAACCCAAGCCAAAGAGGTTCAGTCACCAACACAACTGCAATGAGTGCAAATATCTGTGACAGAAATACACGAGACAGCTTTCATGTAGCAACATTTCATTACATATCGCTGTATTTCGGAGGGATTGAAGGATCAACATCACCTGCATGCTATATAGGAGCCAATTAACAATGGCTTAATGAATAAGCCTGCAACAACCATAGTATTAGTCTACTAAATGACAGGTCTTCAATTAGGGAAGGAGCCCCCACACACATATGGAATATGTATAAATGCAGTCCCCACAAACCTTTATCTGTTATGTACACCCACCTACATCTCCCCCACACCCGAAACAATTGCAATACAGACTGTAATAACATCACAAACATCCACTCACTCAATGACATCTGCAGAAGTGTTAACATACCTTGTGAGAGACACACTTGTAATGGCACCATGTGAAATCGTTGCTGTTGTACAATGGAACAGACGCCAATGTTACAGGTTTTGTTTGCAATAGTCTCGTATCAGATGGTTGAGGTAACAGCTACACTCACATGTAGAACTACATACTCTAGCCATCACACACAATCCACGGGGGACATGAATTCAAAATATCTGTGTCTCTCCATATAGCAGTTGCAATTCATCACAATAAAACACATCCAGACCATCTCCCTTGAAGGTAGGGCAAAAGGACAACGCCCAAGTGGAGTATTCAATTATACCCCACTGTTGCCATGTAATTGGCCAATGGAGTAGCTGCACAGCTGATGTGCATGTAATAATTTAATCTGGAACACCAATTGGTGGCAGGATACCACATGTTACAGGTATCTACGTATAAAATGATGGCTTTCCATGCATTCAAACCGTATGCTCATACTATAGAACCATTTAAACAGGAAAGGAGTAACACAGATATTATCGTAAACTCGGACCACTAAGAAGGTATGTGGAACACTCAGTATGTTAGTGTATGTAGTGCCTGTTCTGTATTAATGAAAGTGTATGCAATGCTACAGTGGGAAAAGGTATTATGTAGTGATGTCTTCTTGAGCATAGTAACGCTTGTAGAAATTTTGTGTACTGCTGTGGGCCACAAGGTAAACACCTCATACACCACAAGGGATGCTACATAAGGGCTTTAAACATAACAATTCCACTCCAGCCGCTGTCGGTGGTAGGGTTTGTCCAACAAGTACGTGCCATAACAGGGGATAGTATATGTTGATATACTGTAACAGTAGGCATATGTATGGGCGTATAACGAGAATAACATGCCTAAAGTGGTCCTGCTGTGCAATTATGCTTTGAATTATGGGATATGGTTTCAAAAATGTGAAATGTACAGATTGTAGGTAGATATGTCAAATATTTTGCATAGCATTACTGTTATATTATGCAAACATAAGGTATGTCTATTGGAATGTACAATACACAATAACAGGATGCATATGGCTTGTAGTCACCAGACAGTGTAACAGCATGATAGCTGATTGAAATGGAAGAACTGCTCAATTATCCATGCACAAAGGACATGTAATAGCTTCATAGGTTCATAGTTAGGTACTATGCTGTCCAGCCAAGTCCATTTGTAAGCCCAAATACAGTGTTTTCACTGGCGGCACCTCCCTAGGTTAGTGTCCTGTGCCTGTGAACAGCACAGCCATTTGTTTCCTGCACCTGTGTACAGTACAGCCAATGCAGTGATCCCTGGCATACATGTCTGTTCCCCATCCACCCATCTAGGTATCTCATGAAGAGTGCTAGTGAGGGTCCCTGCCTGATGTACATAGGAATCATGTTCCAAAGCATGGTGAGTGTCCATTTCAGGAATGTATCCCTCCAGCACGTGCTACTCATCGTTGTGTTTGGGTACATATCCCAGAGCATGTTGCTCTCAGTGGCTTTTAGTTATGTTGCTTATGTGGAGCATATCCATCAATATTGTTGTGGACATGGGCCTTGTATGTTAAGCAGAGGTCACCTCTGAGTATGCAGTATGCAAATGACTACAGTTGGGGTTTCTGTAGTTGTGCTGCATACGTCATCCTTCGGAGGTGAGTAATCCTGTTGGTGTGTTAATGTTGTGTTATTTAAAGCCGTTGCTGTTCCGTAAAGTACACCCCAAATGGAGTGTTGTACCCTTGAACGTGTTTCATAAGTCAGGAGTATAGAGGTAATAAAAGATTTCCACAGTTAAAGACCACCGACCAAAAAAAGTATAGTAAATACTGTCTTTAATGGACGTAACAAGGATGCAAACCAAACAGCAATCAAAATTGAATCAAGCGCTTTCACCTGGTTAATACCAGGCTTTATCAAGATGTATACTAAGAGAACACAATACTTTATATAGTCATATATTGGTCACATGACCTATAATTAATTAGAACTAGAGCTTTAATTAATTGTATTCTTAAAGATATCTTAACTTAAAAAACTTTGTACTAAAACCTGTATGTGTAACCAGTACTTGTAACACACATAATGTTTAATACCTACCTATAAATAAAAGTAATGCATATTCATATACTAATGAAATATTATTATTAAAAATATTGTTATAAATATTATTAAAAGTTCTTATAATTTCATACTCTAGTAAAACATCTTAAAATATTCAAATTGAGATCAAACTTAACATCCACGTCTAACATGCAATGCAAATACAGAATTAATGCAGTTTGTAATAGTCAAAAATTATTAGTAATAACATATGTAAAATATGCACTGCAGTAAAATATAATATTGTGCAGTGTGTGTGTGTAAGAACATTATTGTTATAATCTAGCCCTTCTAATTTTTAGTACACTACTAATACTAATATTATCATTAAGCCCTGGGGGTCTTGTGACATTTAACTTCAATTGCCACAACAATTCTTTATATTCCAATGATGTTTCCCAGTCGACCCCTCTTGGGTTCTGTATTGCTTATTCTAAAACAATAAATTTCAACTGCATATTGGGACATTTCAAAGAGTGCTTATAAAAGGCATTTGTTTCTTTCTCCTTTGCAACATCATACAAGTGTTCATATATTCTTTTCCTCAAAGACCTCTCAGTCTTACCAATGTAAAAACTGAGACATTGAGTACATATTCCGAGATATACCACACCTTTGGTCCCACAGTTGTAGTATCCCATTGATTTAAATTTGAAATTCCTTGAAGCAATATGCAAGCTGTTGTCATTAATTATGTAGGAACATTGCTTGCATGCCCCACGTTTATGTGTACCTAATCTAGAGCTAGATTGTGTGTGACTGGTGTGAAACTGCCTTTCAAATAACCCCTTAAGGTTAACATTTCTCCTGTTCACAAATTTAGGTTCATCAGATACTAGTTTATTGATATCTTCCTGCAATGTTAACACTGGCCAATACCTTGACACTATCTTTTCCACTTGTAAGGAGTCCTTAGTGAAAGTTTGTATAAATACATTATGCATGTCGAATTGGGCCTCTTGTTCTACATGACTGTCCGTCTCTACACCTATACCCAGTAGAGGAAAATATTTGTTTCTTCTGTTGGTTGTGACCTCTTGTGCTAAATTATTAACCAGGTGCAAAGGATAACCTCTTTCTAAAAATATATTTTTTTAAAAAATGCATTTCTTCAATAAATAATTCTTCTGTACTACACATCCTGGATGCCCTAATGAACTGCCCCTTTAATATACCTTTTTTCTGATGAAAGGGGTGCCCACTGTCAAAATGAAGGTAGGAGTTGGAGAAAGTACTTTTTCTGTGAATTTTTGATTGAAAGGTACCAGTATGTTGATTTTTGGACAGGGAAACATCCAAATAATTCAAGACATCAACACTAACATTGTGTGTGAAGGCTAAAAAATGTGTAGAAGAATTAATATGGGACATGAAGTCCATAAAGTCATTAGGGCTTCCCTTCCATAACAAACATATATCATCCAAATAGCGTTTGTAGTGAGTAATGAATTTTGACCAGGGGGTTGAAAAAATAAATTTGTTCTCCCAATAATGGAGTACAATGTTGACATATGACGAGGCACATGGAGCACCTATGGCCACCCCTTTCTTTTGCCTAAACAATTCTCCATTGAAATAAATGAAGTTATTTTCAAGGATGATTTCCATGAATTCAACTAGCAGTATAATGGTGTTTGGACTGAATTCAGAAGATGAACACAAGACCTCGTTAAACCATTCTAGACCAACAGTATGAGGGATTTTTAATAATAATATTTCATTAGTATATGAATATGCATTACTTTTATTTATAGGTAGATATTAAACATTATGTGTGTTACAAGTACTGGTTACACACACAGGTTTTAGTACAAAGTTTTTTAAGTCAAGATATCTTTAAGAATACAATTAATTAAAGCTCTAGTTCTAATTAATTATAGGTCATGTGACCAATATATGACTATATAAAGTATTGTGTTCTCTTAGTATACATCTTGATAAAGCCTGGTATTAACCAGGTGAAAGCGCTTGATTCAATTTTGATTGCTGTTTGGTTTGCATCCTTGTTACGTCCATTAAAGACAGTATTTACTATACTTTTTTTGGTCAGTGGTCTTTAACTGTGGAAATCTTTTATTACTTGGATTTTGTGCTAAACTTTGACCAGGAGTATAGAGGTACAATGGCAGCCTTTGTTCCAGCTACAAACCCATTACAGATTAGGGTGGCCATGTAGAAGGATATCCACGCCACCTTGGCAATATGGTTATCAAAGGAGTGGGTGCTATCTACGTGTGTACTAAGATCCCTTATAATGTCTTATGTATGTAGGGGACTACCACCTATGTGATAGTCAGTGGGTGATTGTTGTAATCCAAAGGGGATGTCTATGCACCTTGTGGCATGCTGCTTGAGGCCATGTTACCGACACCAGCTATCTGTCACAGTGATGCCCTTATGGAGGGTGTCTGTATTAGCTGGTGAATCAATCATGGCCCCTAGTTAGCAGTCATCTGGAAACCTATTCAGGGAAAGTCCTTCTGTGCTAGACTGTACCTCAGGGAAGCATATACCGAACATGAGGGGCCCTATGACCGAGGACTGGGGTACGCCAATTGTAACTGATGTACAGTAGGAACTACGGTATGCTACCCTCACTGCATGTGTCCTGTCTGTGAGCCACTTTGCATAACATCTCAAGATGTATGGGTCGCTGTGCAGGTGGATGTGTATATTGACAATACCAGAATGGTGAACGGTGTTGAAAGCCAATGAGAGGACAAGGTAGGCGCTGTGGACCTCCTTACTGTCATCTACTACCTTGGTAACTGTCTGAAAGGACTCCACCAGGTGTAGGAGCCATAGTCTGGCCCTAACAAATCCAACCTGGGTGGTATCAAAGGTTTGGAGGCCACCAATGTCTCTGTGAATGACTTCCATGATGATGTTCTCCATACCCTTGCAGAACAGTCTAGTCAGGCGTATAGGGCAATAGTTCCTCTGGTCCATTGTGGCGCCACCTTTGTGGAGTGTGATAACTGTTGCTGTGTGCCATTCAGGGTCCACAATGCCTGATACATAGCTATTAGTGAATTTGGTGCCCAACTGGAGAGCCATGTCGTTCTGAGGTTTGTGTAAATCGCAGCCTGGGATGTTGGACGGTCACATGCAGTTTGTGTTCCAGGCTTAAATAGAGTAGGTTTGAACTGCATAGTTGTGACTGTAGGGACTCTGCATTGTTCCTGTATAGATTTGGGCCCTTTAGGGTGTGAGAGGGGTGTAAAGTTAGTATTGAACCTATCTGCCAGGATGTTGCCAATATCAGTCGGTTCTATAATGTTCCTGCCTAACCGTTGTATGTCAGAGCAGATGTGGGTATTGCCATTGAGAGTAGTGACATACCTCCATAATGCTTAGTGATAGTCCTTGGAATGTGTCGCAGTAATGTTTACGTAGCTAGCTTCAGAGGATGTGATAAGGGATCCCAGATTCCTACTGAGGCTGACCAGGGAGCTACCCCACCCATGGGAGTGTACCCTACTTTGCAACAGTCTCCCCCTTCTATCGTACATTATGTCCATGGCAGTGGACCCCCAGAGTGGCATCCATTATCTGATGGGTACCGTCATGGCTCTGTTTGGGATAGCATGATCCATGCAGTCATGTAAGTGCTAATGAAGTGCAGTTGTGAATGTTTCAGCGTTTGTAACTATATTGTCCATCTGCACGGGTGTCATGGCATTTACTACTGCTGTCATACGAAGCCTGAAGTTGGCTTTGTAGAAATATTGTACTGTGTTTTCCATGAAGGGTGTGGTGCTGGGATGTGGATAACAAGAGTGATTAGAATACGTTCGGGACTGACCAACAAGGGGATAACCCCAGGTGTGGAACACCAGTCACACATGTTGGTAATGTCCAGGTCTAGGATATTGTTGGCCTTGGTGGTGGTGTGTATAGGTTGATCCAGCCGAATGGACTTGATGACTCCCCAAAAGTGTTGGCCTAATGTGTTGGTACATGAGTAGGTATCACAGTTAAGTGTGGGGTAGTGTCAGTCTCACATCAGTAGTTCCTGTTTGAACCCTACTTTCCAGTACACCAAGAAATGAGGGCCGTTAACTGTGGGGTATGGTGTGGAATCCATAGCAAGCTACAATTTGTATAGCAGTTCTGGCCACAGTTAGTTGCACTTGGATTACCTCTGATGCATTGTGCTAAGCAACCAGCATGGAGGTGTGTACATCCTTGTGAAATATGGACACACCTCCGCCGTGGGAGTTCCGGTTCTGGTTACATGACTGAAAGGTGTGGTCTGCGTAACAGCCTGTCAGTGCAGGGGTGCTCTCCGGAGCCTAGAAGCAAGTCACAGTCACTGCAGAGATATTGAAGTGGTCCATTATAAGGTGCGCCTTGGCTGAGTGCATTTCAGATGAAGATGTCAAGCACTGAGTAACATTACCCTCAGGTTTTGCTTGCCTGTACCTGTTCTGGTGGTGAATATGTTATTTGAAATGTGTCTAAAACAGGCAGTATAGGAGCAGCAAGAGCCTTAGATGTTATCCATAATCCCAGGGCTGACAGGTGCAGGTCATCTGTGCCAAAGCATTGTGGTTTGTCGACCATGTCATTCAAAGCAGACAGATACTGGATACCCTTGGAATGACACCAGAAGCATAGGCAACTGTTGAAGTGAATAATTCTGTCATTGTACTGTGTTATCAGTCTGGACTAATGCAGAATGCTTCTCAGGGCTTGGGCAATACCTGCCTGGGGTATAAGATCGGAGAGCTATTGCATGTCCCTGTACATGTAGTCCAGGAAGTTACATCTCAGGGCATTCACACTAACGTGGAGAATGACAGTCATATTGTACCTGTTGAGGAGTGACCTGAGTGCATAGGTTATGTTGTGGATCCTGTTACCCGACAGCTAGATGAAAGTGACTATCGCCTTGTGTAGCCTGCTGAGTAGGACATCAGTGTGACCGCCTACAGAGTCACCTATGACTAGTGTGTTGGGTATGTTATAACACCCTATTGGCTGTAGTTGATGGCCACACATGAGTCTGTGGGCTATAAGTAATTAGTGTTGTGTTTGGTGATGGGGCTGCCTCTGTTGCCTACACAGAGTAGTATGGAGATGCTCTGCAAATGTTGTAGTCTAACTATGTGTGATCTGTGGTGGTGGAGATCTAGTGAGACTATGTGATGAGTGGGGTGTGCTGCAAATGTTTAACATCCCCACATGATTGTCAGGTTAAGTCTGGGTTGGAGAGAGCATTACCTCCAGCATGGCTACATATGTGCATCTACCAGAGGCTGTAGTGTCATATGTTAGGAGGTGAGCATTGACTGTGTACATGAGACAATTGCTATATTGCCTCATGTTGCCCATATTCATCATACAGACAGGCAATAACACTGGTAATTGACACTTGGACATGCCTGTATATTCAACCATTTCTCACAAGATATGTGAGGTAAGTGTGTACAACAGCTGTTGTACTGTAAGCATGCTGGAAATGTAAGGACAAACAGTGTTTACCTGTAGGAAATGAGTAGGATTGAGTGCTATAGTAATTAGTAGCTCATGAAGTGCTTACATGTTCTAAACAAGTGCTGAGCATGAATAAGCAATACAGATAGGGTGTTGGATAACATAAACTCACTGACCCCCCAACAGGTACACAATCACATATCCGTGAAAACTACAGAGCCCCTGTAACCATAACTATGATGGTACAAGGTGCACTCAGGCTGCATGTGACCTGTTCAAATCCCTGGTCGTATAATACACATATGGCAAAACAGTTTGGTCTACACATACACTTCCATGTAAAACATAGGTTCATGTCAGTCTGTGAAAACACTGAATGGATCACACCAACAGTTATCACAACCCACAAAGTGGAGACGCCACTCATAATGGGAGGCACTGCACTATTACCCTGCTGAGTATGGTCTGAAAGTCTATGAACCTTAATCAACGTAAATGTTGTTAGCAGTACAGATGTAGATGACAGTACGGATGAATTCGCACTGCATAGCATACCTGTGACAGGTCACAGGACATCATCACCCATACTGTGTTCCACCTACACTCAGTATACTACATGTACCTTTGTATGTCACAAGAGTGTTCTACCAGTGGCCTGTTCACAGAAGCAACACTACAAAAGGTGTCTGAGTGACATTGCATATCACACCAGTGGCAGCTACAGTAAAACAGGGTTAATGTTTTGTACTCCCCCATCATTGTAGCCCATGCCACACAGACAAATGGGAGGCATCTGCATATGTGAGTATGTGAATGGCCATGACCTAGGAGCAATAGCTGACTCAGTGTTGTGGACAACATACAGAATGGGCTTTGTGGGTGAGGTGCTTGACATATGTGCACAATCTGACAGCTGCTTATTGCATTGTCACCGCTATGTTAATAACCCTGTACCCATTAACTACCACCTAGGCAGCGGTCAACATTATGGACATTGTGTGTAAGGGATGGTGCTGTGCAGTTTACCTCCCTGAGCTAGTGACACCACCAGGCCTATTAGGTAGTCATAAGAGGCAACCCAAGTCATGACAGGATGCCATCCATGAGCATGGAGATCATTGGACAGCCATACTCAGCACTCAAGTGACCAATATCGGATCACATATCACCTTTAAGGGGTATTGGCCATGCTTGGATGGGCGACACCAGCCTTCACAATCCTCATCTCCACTATGCAGCATGCTGCCTACCCTGCATAAAGACATGTGCAATACTGTGATGTTGGACATGCTACATGTACATATCCTGATCTGAAAGACATACATCATGGACAGCCACCTTCCTAGTACAAGGGTCGCCACATGCTGGACAGATCCCTGTGCCATACATGTTACATACTCCTGCCATACCATGCAACCCTGTCCAGCAAAGCTGCACATGTCATCTCTGTCATACATGGTGCGATGACTGCATGGTAGATGTATCTTTAACTGTCTGGATCAGTAATGTGGCACTGATTCACCTGTCGGCAGGAACATGGCTGTCAGATACAGCTAGAAAACCTTACATCCCATACCCATACATAGCCCACGGCATACACACTACTACATGATCTTGGCCATACATGCTATAGTTGATAACCATCCCTGCGAATACCATCCGGCTAGCCATTGTCCCATGTGTATCACATGTGCAACACAGACGATATGTGGCAGGATGTTGAACTGCTCTACAGTGCCATGTAGATGTATATGGCAAAACACATGGATGTAAAGGTTTCCATGTGCATGTCTGCATTGTCACTGCCCATGTCCGTTAAGGCAGTGTATGTGATGATATGTGACATATACACAGCATCAAGGTCAACAGCATTAATGTGCAGACATCCAGGCATGTGCTTATAGGTAAGAACACCAGTACAGGCAAACAGACATGCCCACATCAAGACAGCATTCACATGGAGTATGAGCAATGTAATGAGGCGACACGCATTTATGGTGATAATATCCATTCCCCATTGGGTGTTACATGTGTGTGAAACAAACATGTCAGTCGTGTCAGTGTCATGACAATTTGCAAAGACAGCTGTTCATAAGTACTAAATGTAATACACATGTATGTGCAGCTGTATCTCTGTGCATCTCTGAGATGCTGTGACCTGTCTCCATCATTATGTCTTCCAGATAATGCCTCGATCATGACTGCCGGCATATAGCTGCTTGGAGGATGATGCCCTCATACCATACCTCCAGGATAACTATGAGGTACTGTTCAGCCATGTGCCACAACATGACCAGCAGCATGATGACCTGTGGTAGGAACTTTGCAGGAGGGTTAATGATGTAGGTGGCCATAACCGCACCTACCAGCAGGTGCTCAGACACTGCACGGACCTGATCCGACTTGCGCAACAGCGTGCCAATGCAATCACCAGGGAACAAGGTAGAACAGGTGGTGGGCCACCAACCCAGCCCCCACTCACACCTACCGAGGAGCTACTGGCCAGCCTGGGGACCCCATCAGAACAGCATCCACAAACTCTAGCTGCCATCGTGGAGGTGGGTGTCTCCCAACCACCGAGCCTGGAGTTACCTGGTAAGTCACTACTGCACATATAAATATTAGATCCCATTTAGTCGCATGTGTCACTGTACAATATGTAATGTAATATCATATGCAAGGTATGTTTACACACATGATGCATACTATAGTATGCTACCCTGTGTATGCACGCATGTGCATACTCCATAGTATATGCTATTGTACTGGTGAATGTGTTAACATGCACAGTGCACCCTGTAGCTGTCATACAGTCATGGATAATGATCAAACTGCTGTGTCACCCCTATACAGGTACCTCTGGCATGCCACAGAGACAGCAGGCCATTGCAGGTGAGACAGTTATCAGTATCAGGCATGTGAATGCACAGATCTATTCGCCATGTGGCCAGTTAACACATGTACACATAATGTATGGTTCAGTCACGATATACAGGTCGCATCTTTCATCAATCACACTGGCTACCCATGTGCAATATATACAAACCAAATGAAACACCGACATGAAACCACAGTAACTGTCATTGCTAGATGTGTGGACAGCTGTGCATACAACGGTGGAGGCGTTGTTCAATGTAGGAATATGTACTATACATCAGAACAACACATGTGGGGTACGCAAACAGTACTACACAGTGAACTGGGATATGGGCAGCCCACGTGATTCACCATTGTGGAATGTGCCCCTGCAATGAGTGCAGACATTGTGATGTGCCATTTGACATGTCCCAGACATGTAGTGGCCTGGCTGCAACATTGTCTCACTATCCCATAAAACATACCCCACATACCAAACATACAACCCTTTGTCTGCATAACCCTGTGTACAATGGAGTATCTGACATCTATGGGTGTATGTCATATGGGACAACACAGACATGTGAGATAGATGGCCATCACACACATTTGGCCAACACATGTTCACACATGCCAATGGAGGATGGTCAGAGACATGTAGTAACACACAGTAGATGTGATGTGTATGTGTGTGCGCCCTGTTACACATTGTCTACACATGGTCCAACTATAGCCTTTGTTGAATGGTTATATAGTAGATGTGGAACACTGGACATCCTAACAGCCTGTGCACAGCTTGTGGAGGTGTCACTTAATTCAACCACATAAGATGTGTTGAACATCATGACTGTGTCACAGCATGAAAGTAGTCACCTGTACAGCTTCCACATACATACACAAACACCACATCAGGCCAGGAATACTGTACATTTCCCTTGCTGCTCTTGGACATCACTGTCAGCCATGCACCTCATGTGTGTGGTACATAAATGTCATGTGGGACATGGTGTATTGACCAGTCTGCCATGTGTGGACACAGTTGCCAGGCAGCTAAGAAATGTTAGCAGTTGTGTAGGGGTGTCATCCGTATGTCTTCCGGTGACCTGTCACACGTGACACAGCATGGTTTAGTGTGCATACACCTCAGCGATGTGGGTCACATTCCACAGTATTTATGTATTGTGTATGCAAGCAGTCAGGGCTATGCACTGTATGTGTATTCCACACTGTATAGCAATAGAGACGCCTCATGATTCCATGCAATGGCACTGTGTCTGTACTTCATACTGTATAGCAATATAGATGCCTCATACTACCCTTCAATGGTCATGCACATCTGCTAAAAGTGCATTATATCTGTAGGGCATACAGCCAACACTGCAATGTGACACCATTACACCACTGTACATGTGTCAGGACACCATTGTGTCAAACATGTATGCATGTCATTGCACACATCAGCAGATTACATGTCATACTACATGTTAATGTCAAGGACATATGCCTCACATCAGCCATGTGTACTGTTAACCTGTGCTGGTCCACATGGTGTATCACAGGGATGCATGCTTACTACCATGATTGTGTGAAATGCATGGCTTCTGCTATGACACATGCTTGCTGTTGTGTGCAACCCAGGAATTTATGCTAACTAACACTATTAATGTCTGAGCTGCATGCCGTCTGCTATATCACATGCATGCTGCATGCCTTCTGTCATATCACATGCATGGTTGCCTGTGTATGTCTGTGTGTGTGTCTGTGTGGGTGTCTGTGTGTGTGTGTGTGTGTGTGTGTGTGTGTGTGTGTGTGTGTGTGTGTGTGTGTGTGTGTGTGTGTGTGTGTGTGTGTGTGTGTGTGTGTGTGTGTGTGTGTGTGTGTGTGTGTGTGTGTGTGTGTGTGTGTGTGTGTGTGTGTGTGTGTGTGTGTGTGTGGTGTGTGTGTCTGTCTGGTGTGTGTGTCTGTCTCTATTGTAATGTAGAGTCTTTATTTGCCTTCACAGGTGATGTAGGTGCGTTGCCCTCCTGCGGTCCATCTGATGTTAGTGCCCCCACAGACTCTAGCAGTGATGAACATATGCTTGAGGTACAGACAGGGTTGTCAGGTGCTGAATCTGTGCCATTGGTTGCCATCCCACCTATATCCCCCTCTTCCCAGCACACAGTTCTCATGCCAACACATACCCCATCACCAGTGGCCATAGAGGAAGGACAGTTACTGTGTGTTAGCTTGGAACAGGAACATGTGGTGAGTACGGAATGTGTGTCTTCACACCATGGTGTCAGTGAAATGACTGCAGATGTGCCACACAGGCATGTGGCCAATGCTGCTCATAGGAGGACCTCTGGCCGACATGCACCTGCATGACAGACCACAGCAGCTGGTGTCACCAGAGACATGTTTCAGGCTGTAATGGCGGTACAGGCACATGCTGAATGGCAGAACAGAGATGGGCAGAGGCTTCAGTGGGCTGCTATCCATTCTTTGAATGAAAACATCCAGGCATTGGCAAATGCTCAACAGCAGATTGCTGACATTTTGGACAGGCGATGGGATGACATGGTTGGAATCCTTGACTGTGGCATGGCAATTCGCGAGCGTGAGCTGTCTGTGCTGGAACATCTGGTAGGAGTGAGGCATAGGCCACATGGACGTAGGCCAGCTACACCACCTGGTGCAGGTCTACGCAAACGAGCTACCTCACATGCCCGCTCCCATAGTGCTGGTAGCAGCAGTGCAGCTGGTGCTGCGCTGTCCACACCAGGACACAGCAGGCCACGTGGACATGGCCCTTGATGGTCCCAAGTGGGGACACGGTTCCAGTGGACATGTGTCATCGGACAGTACCCAATCTGTACCTCTGTCTGGTAGTGCCCGTGCAACCCCTGGCAGGCACAGGTCATGTGGCCATGGCCGGACACAGTGAGCTGTAAATCCTGGTCTGTACAATCTGGAGCTGTCAATAATACCCCTGTGTAGGCTGGACACATGGCAGAACTGTATGCACACATACACGCACACACCAGAAACATCTGTAGGGCACCGCAACACCCACATGCATAACAACCACACATGTCCAATTAGATCACAGGCCCTAACCCACACACATGATGTCATCCACTGGTGCAGCCAAGGCCCCTGGCAATCATTATCACCCTGTACATATGATGATGCCTGTGCCGCATCCCTGTCATCCACACCATCGGTGCAGGGACATGCTCATATGGTCTGATGCACAGGGTGAACAGAATAGTGAGATAAGTGTATATTACAATTGTTGTGTACTGTTGACACGCAGCAGACATACTATGTAGTGCAGGTTTAGAATGCATTGTTTTATGTTCGCAGTATGTGCCTTGGTAACAACAGTAACAGCATGTTGGTAATGATGCCCTGCATCCCTCCTTAAGGTCTGACTGCATGTGCCATTACGTAACAGTGTTTGCAGTTAGAATGCATTGTTTTATGTTCACAGTATGTGTCTTGGTAACAACAGTAACAACATGTTGGTAATGATGCCCTGCTTCCCTCCTTAAGGTCTAATTGCATGTGCCATTAAGTACCAGTGTTTGCAGTTTCACATGTGTAAATGTGGAGTACTCACAGGCATGGATGGCAATACCAGCATGCTATATGTAGCCTCAGCCTCACTGTTAGAAAGGCTGACATTCCAAAGATCTCTACACATCTACTGATCCAGGAGCATGTGAGCTGTGTACTAGGCTACAGTGGCTAGAGACGTGACATCCATACCGGGTGACATCACAGGTACAGCTACATGGTGCGGGGGTTTACACAGCGGTCTAGCTGATGTCAAGGGTAGGGGCCAGTTGATAGCATGAGACCTCACTGTGTAGCAGTAATACACTTTCACATTACAGGATGAGAACACACACAGACATACACAGACACACACAGTAACACACCAACACTCACGGGGTCAACGACACTATAACACACACTTGATAGTGTTGAGGTGAGGACCCCTGCCTATGTGGTAATCACCATTACAGTACTGTGCACCCACATGACGCGACACAGAGAATGAACATGTACAGTTAGTCAGGAATGCCTAAGACTGACGGCATCAGCAGTGTAGTAGAGTGCATCACCTTGAGGGGTTAGGGGCCCTATCTGTTCTCAGTGGTAGCATACATCCTCAATCCATGCACCAGACAGTCATACATACATACACACACACACTGGAGTCCACAAATGTCATGCACATACAGATAGCTAATGTGTGTGATACACACACACACCACCCCAGCCTATGTCTTGCTTTCTACACTGCAGTATGTACAGATCTCTACAACAGTGTACAGGGGTGTGTAACAATTGGGATGTATTCCCCACCATATGTGGCATATATGGTCACACAAGCAAACACACATGGCAGTACTGTGAATCAAACATCTGCTATCTTATGATACGTCTGACAGACATGCAGCAGTATTGCCCACATTACAATGTGTACCGACGCTACCTTCGACAATTGTGCTGCTATATGCACATGAGAGAACTTAAGTGTTACAGGTGTCAAGTGATTTACAGTCAGTGACACCCTGACCGCTGTGTAGGTTGTATGTCTTCACATTCAATTAACAGAAACATAGTTTACTGTTTGCACATGTTATGGTAGGACGGCTTGTGACACTCCTGTGAGCTGTCTTCAGCAAACATCCATCTGCAAAGGTGGCCCACCACTTTATGTACACACATCCATCCATACCTGATGTACATCTTACCGCACTATCAGTATTTCACCATATACAGGTGTCAATGATGGGGCTGCATTGCAACTGCATGTTGTAGTAAGACACAGATGAACTGCTAACATCAGCTACTGCACATGCATGGTAACTGAATGCACACCACTACATGTACATGTGTATAGGTCATACATTCCTGTCATGTAGCCATGCTTGTCTGCATTGCAATTGGTGAACATGTATGATGACATACATGACACATGGACTGTTGTATGATATGATAGTTGTCATGGGTAACCAGTACAGAGGGAATGTTAACTCAGTCAACATTGCTACCGTATGTACTGTTAGCATTCAACAGCCATGGACCTACCTTCCATGTGCATGCGTGTAATCGCTGTAGCCACATGTCTGCACGAAGGACAGCAATAGCTATGCTATGTACATATGTGTTGTGTGTGTGTGGGACATGTACATATCCACGGCAGTTACATGTATGTCATATCCAAACATGAGTGTGTTGTCTGGTGTACAGCAACAATTATCTGTTGCAGCTGTATAAGATCCGGGGCCCCTGTTATGTGTACAGCCGACCTGGTTATGAACAGTGGTATCAGTGCATTGCATAACTCATGATCGAACCCTGTCAGTATATGGGTAGTCTGCACAGTTGCTGTAGAGCTAGGTACAGTCCACTGGTCATGAGTAACATGGTGTTGTAGTAATGTATGGATGTGTGTTGCTGGTCCAAGGACATGGTGATGTGTGAGGGCTACATACTAGAGTGCAGCATTTACCACTGTGATCTGCACCTGATGCATCTGTGATGGCTTTTGAGAGTGTACTGGTCAGTACATGTGAGTGGCCTTCATGTACGTGGGGACACTAACACCTGGAGTGGTCCGTAACGGTCTTATGGCCCACATGTCTGTATATGAGGTATACAGTGGTAGTGTTATTGTGCACAACTGAGCCTTATGCCAGGTGTTCCTCACTGCACAGATGTCAGTATTCCCCGTTGTTGGATCTAGATTGGCAGCTATGATCACGAATGCTACACATCTAGCACTGTTTAGCATACACATACAAAGCAGTTGTCCTGTAGGTGTCAGGGTGTTTACCTGGTCTCAGGTTCTTTGTCTATGTATGGTACTACATGTACGAAGCACCCACTCCTGCCAGGACAACACCATGGGTGGTATTAGTGTGCCAGGTTTAGATTGGTACAGCTAAGGTGATGGACAGCAGCAGACGTTGTGTGGAAGACCGGTGTCAGACATATGTAGTGCAGCGTTCGTGCTAACAATGATGACTATTGACACACTGTGCCCTTCCATGTTTAGAATCTGTGTGCATACAAGACAGCCCTTCGCTACTAAGTGTGTGAGCATGCCCAGTACACCGTTGTGTAGATGGACACATAGTGCATTCCAAACTGACGTGTGCTACTAAGTGTGTGAGCATGCCCAGTGACATCTTGTGTTGGATGTGTGCTTCTGTGTATGGGCATGACCATTGTAATCCTGTATAGCGATAGTGGTCATCCAGGCAACAGATGGCCATACCCTACTTCAGGATGGATTCCTACATTGAACACACTGGTTCACAGGTATGTACACCGTAACTGCCAGCATCCATGTCGATGTCTGCATTCCTAGAAGGTCATACTGACTGTCTTGAAAGGTGTACTGTCTGTGGCGTGTCTCGTATCTATGTAGTGTTGTAATAGTGCTCTGTAGATAGCCAGTAGTCCTGCTCACACCACTGCCGTGTGTTTGTCTCCGTCTGCCTTGGGACAGTAACATGCTTTTAGACTGCTCACACTCCATACAATCCCTATCGGCGTTTGTTCCATTGTTGATGATGTCACCCACCTAGAAGTATGCCTCTGGGAGTGCTGTGATCCAGTAATCTCAGTAGTGCGTTCTGTAACTGCATAATGCTGTAGTATGATAAGGTAGTTAGGTCTATGTTCTAATCCCAGCCCTGACAAGTGTGTGTGTTTCCAGCTGCCTGGGGACAGAGTAATTCTTTTAGACTGCTCACTCTCCATACAATCCCTATCAGCATCTTTGCCTTTGCTGATGATGTCACCAACCTAGAAGTATGCCTCTGGGAGTGCAGTGATCCAGTAATCTCGGTAGTGCGTTCTGTAACTGCGTAATGCTGTAGTGTGACAAGTTAGCTAGGTCTATTGTCTAATCCCAGCTCTGCCATGTGTGTGTGTGTGTTTCCAGCTGCCTGGGGACAGAGTAATGCTGTTAAACAGCTCACTCTCCATACAATCCCTATCAGAGTCTTTGCCATTGCTGATGATGTCACCCACCTAGAAGTATGCCTCTGGGAGTGCTGTGATCCAGTAATCTCGGTAGTGCATTCTGTAACTACATAATGCTGTAGTGTGATAGAATAGACAGGTAGGTGCTCGATTCCAAAGCATGACAGGTGTGTGTGTTGGCAGTCATATCCTATGTGTTGGTATCTGTGGGTGTCCAGCTTCAGGATGTGTTGAGTGTGTTTTGTTGCTTTCCTATATAGTGTCCACAAATGTCATAATCGCCCAAGACACTGGGTTGTCAACACATACATTCGCCAATAGGTCTGGTGAGTAAATGTCAGCAGCCCTACTCTTACCCTTAATACAGTCTGACCCGTGTGATGCAACAAAACACACTTGCCTTGATAGTAACACCACTACATAATGCAGGTGGCACATGTGATTTCCTTTTCATTCTTGTCTAATGCTTTGGTGTCATGTGGTCCTCTGTTGTGATATAAATGCAATATCTACATATGAGTGTGCATATGTATATGTGTGTGTGTGTATGTGTGTGTGTATATATATATAGATATATATATATAGATATATGTATAATATACATAGATATAGATATAGATAGCTAGATAGACATAGATATATACATATATGTATGTGGACATTAGTACTACTGAATGTTTGTGCTGGATGATCTGTATGTGATCACCTTGCATGTCTGTATATCTGCCATGGCATAGTGGTAAAGCACATCGTCTGTGGTGTGCAGGGTCCTGGGTTCTAGTCATGTAGAGACGGGTTATTTTTTTGCTGGGAAGACCAAAGAACATAGAATACGGTGATAGTAAGGCACCTTTAACCATTTGTGTATGGATCTGAGCGACAGTAAGCAGTGGTTATTAATTTGGAGGGTCAGTATGGGTCATATGACTATGCATTAAAAGGCTATACTATGCAAATGAGTTTGACATTAGTGAATCCCGTTTATCCCCAGGGTGTGATGCAGATCCCAAGAGTGTATGTGTGTAGATAGCCGGGTGCAGGGCTCGAATGTAGGTGAAAGCATGGGAGGGGGTTCAGGCATACTGTACATACATTGGAGACCTGTGCCTTGGGATTGCTCCTACTTTAGCACGCCTAAGCTAGGGGTGTGTCTATACCTGCCTGGTGAAATTGGGAGGGACAACAGCAGTAGTGGAGTAGTCAAGGTGAACAGGCTGCACAAACAGGTGATAATCAGCAGAATCAGCAGATTACATGGCCATCCCGCCCCAGAACACTACGGTAACGTGAGCAAGCACCATACGCACAGGTTTCTTCCACACTCTACACCACCGGTGTATACATGCGGGGACATTTCTCAACACAGTCCAACCAAATGAGAAGGGCTGCAGCAGGCAACATAGACCAACATGTGCAGGAGGCTGAGGGTGGTGAGGATGTGAATGCTGCCAAACAACCCTTAGTGAGGTGACATAAGACTTTACAGACCCAGGATAACTTACCATGGGCTACATGAGCTGGAGATAGTGGAGCGCTATGGGGTGGACAGAGACCTCCTACAGCAGCTTGTTGAGCTGCGCTGGCCACACATGACCCATCGAACAGGCCAAGGGAAACCCATCCCAGTGGATACCAAGGTATGTGTTGGCCTAGGTATACTAGCCACAGATACCTCCCAAAGCAAAACTGGGGATATCATGGGGATCTCACAGGCATCTGCATCCAGAGTATTGCACCAGTTCACAGACGCCATGTCACCACATGCCAGTGAGCACGTACATGTCCTGGTTCTACCTGACTTCATCGACACGCCGGAACATCGACAGCGAAATCGGAAGCCGCAGAAGAGCGAAAGTGCAGAAGACCGGCCTTGAGGGACCCAGAAGATCGACAGTGCAGAAGACCGACCCGGATGAAAGCACCGGCGCTGAGGATGCGAAATGGGAAAAGGCTGTGTAAGTATGCGGTGACGGACGTTAGGGTGCGAAAAGGTAAGTGTGGATAGGGGTGGTTAAGTGAGTTAGGGTTAGGGGCGGGTCAGGTAAGTGTGAATGTGTTTGGGTTAGGCGGGATAAGTGAGTTAGGGTTAGGGAGCGGGTCAGGTAAGTGTGCGGTAGTGATTGTGTTTGGGTTAGGGCGGGATAAGTGAGTTAGGGTTAGGAGCGGGTCAGGTAAGTGTGCGGTAGTGACGGACCTTAGGGTTAGGGTTTGGGTCAGGGTTGTAGGTAATGTATGTAAGATTTAGTGTGGGTTTGCAGGGATTTTGGTGTGCTTGTGTTGTGTATGTGGTTTTTGGATGGGGAATGTGTTTTGTTTGTTGATTGTGGTGTGTGAAGTGTATAAGGTTTGGTGTTTGTGTACCGTCGGTTATTTCGTTGTCGGGTATGTGAATTTTCGTGTTTTGGTACTGTCGGTTATGTGGTTTCGGTGATTGCGTTGTCGGTGTTTTGGTGTTTCGGTGAAGTCAGGTAGAACCCATGTCCTCAACACACGTGATTTGTTGACCAGCAATATGCGTCTCTAACACCAAATGGCTAACTACCCTGGGGTACTGGGTGCTATAGCCTGCACGCACGTACGCATCAAAACACCACCCGGTGAGTGGGGTAGGGCCTACATTAATTGCAGGGGCATACCCTCCAACAGCTAGGCCATATGAGATGGCCAGGGCATTAAACTGAATGTGTGTGCTGTCTGCTCTGGAAGCTATGACGATTCCGATATATGGCATCTGATGCAGCTGTACCACACCTTTGCCAATATGGACATCCCCTACAGTCTCCTAGTGGGGGATGCTGGTGAACCACTGGAGTCGTGGCTGATGACACCCATCAGCAATGCACACACACCTGAACAACTACTCCATAATGAGGCAGACGCACAGTCAAGACATATAATTGAGCGTGTGTTTGGGATGCTCAGGTCATGGTTCTGGTGTCTGGACACATCCAGTGGAGCCTTGCAGTATTCACCAGCTACATGCACCCAAATTGTTATGGTATGTGCTATGCTACACAATATCTGATCCTGCGGTAACAGTTGCAGCAGGAACAGCATGGGGCAGGACCACACAGCCCCCCACCAATGCCAAGGCCTGTACATGCACAGTGTGACTTGGAGGAGGAACTATCTGAGCTGGGCCCAGTAGGCAAAAGGGGCGTGCACAGTATGACCTGACCTTGGCAAAGAGGCAACATATGGCATATGCACTGACACAGTAGGTACCCATGGATTTCACCCTCTCTGACTCGCACAGACAGTACAATGGATGCCAAACATGACACTACCTGTGCTCAGCCATGTATAGGAAGTGCACTGTGTGCATCTGACATAGGCAGCCCTCCAGCACCATTCTCATGTCTGGAACACCCCCAAGGTAAGTCAATCAACCTATCAATTGGCAGTTGTATTAGAATGTGTATTTACCCGTAGCTATGGTATGGATGTGAGCATACAAGGGAATTTGGTGGCCGACTGTTAGGGCAGCAGACAGTACACGTTCATAGTGGCACCATGATATCTGTAGCACATACCGGGGTCACAATAGTAGCCAGTAGTACACAGGGTGTCCTAACCCACTGCAGGTTATGGGCTGAACATCATGTGTGTCCATACAGCCCACACAAGTCTCATACAACTGGACAGGTGTAGACCAATACAGACAAATGTTATACAATGGCCTCTGGATATGCCCAATGAATGACCCCAACCCCCACAGACACACACACAGACTACAGCAGGCCAGGCAGTTGGATGTAGGTTGTGAAGGCTAGGACGTCTGACACCACTATGCTGGTAATTAAAGCTAGGATCTGACGTACACTGGTATGCCTCCAACCAGCAATTTAGGTAGGTCCACACACTGAAACGGAGTACCTGGCATACCAGTATAGTAGTAGCAAATGTGTACAACTGTCAGCTGTGCCCCCCTTCCAACGTACACATGTGAGATTCATGTGCGCCACCCCTGGTGCTGTGTAGGACTGTGGATACAGTTGGATGTCCCCCCACACTGTGCAGAAATGTAGCAACAGTCAATGCCACATGACCATTAGCTACCCTGCAGACACAGCATGCCACCTGTCGGTGTACAACGCAGGGGTCGGCACCACAGTACTGACTATCTGGACATGTGACACATGCGATCCAGTTGACCATACTTGGCATGCTCAAACACATGAAGGTATGACGGTAATGTCAGTTGACAACATGCGTAACCGTCATACTGGGCATGCTCACACACTGAAACACAGGATGGCCAGGTCTGCAAACACCAGTGGTCTGGACATATCTGCTAGTACATTGCTATACTGTTGGCTGACTGTGCTGTATGGTATGTGTGTGGTACTGTCTATTGTCTGTACATATGCCATGGTGTATTGGTAATTCACATGAGCTGCGTGCGCAGGGTATTGCTACCAACACGTGCAAAGGACTGTTCTTTGTGTGCAGCCAGAATGACACCTGTGGATATGGAGTGGGTAAGGCACATTCCAGCAGGTGGGAGTGGTTGTGCATGAGTTTGCATGGTGTTAAGCACTGCTGACCTCTGGTTACAGCTCCTTATACTTGTTTAGACTCCACATTTCTTTAACATTGCAATACTGGCATACTGGTTGACTAGCACGCTTACACTCGCTTGCTCACTCACTTGCACGTGCACCGACATTTGTGCTTACATTTGTCACTCACTCTGGGAGGGCACAATCCCTTGTGATGCCTTTTACATTGGACTACATGATTACAGTATCGGGTATGTCTAACCATTAGGTGACGGCAGGCGTTTGACTTTACAGAATCGGCGGCCTGTCCAGTGACATAATCATATTATATGCGTGTTCCTCATACAAACTGCTCCCATCTGGCTGATACATGGGAACCGATACTCTGCAATTCTGACATGTAAATGTTTTTTGGTAAACGCATCTCTCTGCTGGGTCATGCTACCGCATACCTATTGTAGGTTTTCCACCTTTTAGATTGGCTGACGTGAGACTCTAGGAGTAACACCTTTCCCACTTTGCATGGGACAGTCTCTCATTAGGCATATGTGTCATGCGAGAATACTCTAGCCATAGCAACTGCCCTGATTAGAGGACATTATTATATTCTACATGTCTGTAATAGTTGCATGTAACGGTTATTGTATACATGACACATCGGTATGTTATGTGAAGTAGCATAAGCAACTTGATTGCTGCTAGACTAAGCTTTGATTTGTGCTAATATGTATATTTCTCTACTATGCATGGCTGTAGGTATGTTCTGACCTGGTATGTCTGACATTTCTACAGAGCAGGTCCCACTATGGCCATTCGGAAAGGTGGCAGCCCTATAGGACCTATATGTAGAGCTACCACATTTGGCAAGGCAACACATACCCACAGCCAGTAGTAAACTGACTACTTCACTGGTTTGCATACGTTAAGGTTATTCTTGTAGCATTATAGTTGCTAATACTGTTTCCTATAACATGTAGCTGTTTCTGATACAACAAAATCATTTTATGACACCACTACACACAATATATGACCTTCTTTCCCGAAATCACAGGCCATGTGCCGTAACATTCATTTTGCAGGACAAAACTGCCCAGAGTGGTGTGTCCCTCACAAAGGCGAACAGGTGGTAATCCAAAACTATTATGCTATCATCTACCTAAGGTGGTTGGCGGAATATGCGCTTTCCGTCACTAGCAGACCTCACATACCAATGGGGGAGAATGAACACTGTATCAGGGACACTGCATAACACCCTGAGGGACACATTTAGATGATTGGCTCTATTAACCTGACACATTGACAGTCACAGGGCATATGTATTCATTCACGTTTGTCGAGGTACATGCTGTTTATGACTCATACATGTTGTCATCAGTCATTACCTGTATTCCGCCACCTGTCCACCTAATATCACTAGTTCTGGAAGTGTTTAGTTGGACTTTGTTACATTCTGATTCATAAATATGGATGTCCATGCTAATCGGGTACACTGCACTGATATAGTCCTTATGTGTTCCCCCAATGGTTTACGGACTATCCAGTAGATGTGCTCTTCGGGTTTGGGAGGTATAGGCATCTGCTATGCCCACATAGGAATATTAATTACTTCCACTGGGCGGGCTTACTACATCTCTGCCAACCAGCACCTGCACATTAGGCCCATTATTGCATACCCATAATTCACCTACCTGACACCCCTCTACAGCACTCATGACAAATACTTATTGTGAGCGCAGCTGGGGTATGAACACACCCCTACACATTGCCCACTCTCCCCGTCTCAGGACACATGTCATACGTTTTGTCAACTCATGTGCTATTACACTTGCACAACTTACTGTTCCATGTACACCTACATCCTGCTCGCATCGATAACCAAAGGTTCACACGGAAAGTGAATTTTTGGTGTTCCGCAAGGGACTCCGTTATCCATGTTTAAAGTGTAGACCTTGCAAATCTCTCCCACTGGTACTTTCCTACTGGTGGTTTGGAAAGCAGCAGTGTATTTATCTTTATTGCCTGTCTGTATGTCTGACCGGCCTAGCTGGGTGGTATGGGAGGTAAACGTTTGTTTATTGGACCTCCCAGTAACATATGTCCGGTCTGAACATATGTTACCCGTAATTGCTGTAAAGTAACCTAGTTATGTACATGTGTATATCTACAATGACATATATATATTTTTTGTGTGTATATGTGTATATATCAATAACTGTTGTATGTGTGTATACATATATATATATATATATATATATATATATATATATATATATATATATTTGTATGTGTGTGTGTGTATATATTCATATATATATATATATATATATATATATATATATATATATATATATATATATATATATATGTATACAATCTGTGTGTCCATTGACCAATACATTTCCCGGACAAACACACTTACACATGCGTATTGGGTTTTATCTCTGCTTCAACAGCATACTATTGCCTTAGTCATTATGACACCGACACTTCACTCCGGTTAACTTGTAATCAGTATACAGCACGTTATACATTGGACAGATGTCGCACTTTGTTCATGTATGGAGTACCGGTGATAAGTGTGATGTGATACAGTGTCATTTGACCTATTCCTCGTCTGCACAGCCTATTATTCCTGCTACTGTATGTTAATGTTAATAAATGGAGTGCATGTGTTACAGAGAATGTATGTGAACATAGTGATGTCTGCATGTTGTTGTGTCTTTCGGCTTTTCCCGGTTAGGGGTTGCCACAGCAGAACTCCGGTCAGCTAATGATTGGCAGATAGGTTTTACGTGCCGAGATGCCAGCCCTGACGCGCAACCTTCAACGAAGGTACGCCCATTCAGGCATGTCTCCACGCAGAAGACGCTCTATCTGGGAATCGCACCTACGTGCTAGCTGACCTACACGGGCCGCTCGATTGCAACTGGCGCAACCAACCCTGGCACTCCTATGTCCATAATCGCAAGCCATAGTTTCTCCAGCCCCCCCCAGTGTTGAGTTTCCATGTGTAACAGCCATTATCCATCTGATATCGCAGTCATGACGGACCTTTACACATTGCCCTCTCCAGAGCGTTAGGGGCCCTACACACATTTTGTACCTCCTCGTGTATTCACAGGGTCTCCCTCCATTTATATTTGCACATACGTGCCTTTCCTGGTGTCATGGATTATGAACATTTTGCGGGTTACAAGTGTAGGTGTTCACAACATGAACTACATTCCGTCTGTGTGTAATGTTGACGTAGCAGTTCAGCGACATTATGGCCACTGGTATAACCCTGCCTCTGGTGTGAATAGCGGTGCTCTACTCACTTTTGTGCAGCTTTATCTGACATATGCTGCAAGCATTATATAATACCTTAGTTGCTCTAGATTCCCTTCACAACCCTTGTGTATGCTTTCTTTTTATGCGTTCATTTATATATATATATATATATATATATATATATATATATATAATTTCATATATTTCTTTATTTTATGTCTGTGGATATTTATCTATACACACATATCTATCTATCTATATATATATATATATATATATATATAAAGTTACATCTGTACAAAACAACATACATTTGCTATGCTGGGAGCTGCTTACACCCGCGCAGGTGCACTTGCATCTCCTTATTGTGAGTTACATATGTTTACTGCCACTTCTTTGTGCTTACGTGTGCCTTATTCATTATGACAGTACCACTTTGATTGATGGAATCCGGTTAATGGCCCCATGCGAAACACACGTTCACCTTTACATGTTTAAATGTTGGCTTTACAGCACAGAGGCATTCATTACACAAGAAAATGATATGTGCTATAGTTGTACTTGAACTGGGAATGCCTTTACGTTAGGCGGATGCTCTAACCACTACACTATTGGTGTTCTGCCTCATTTATATGTATACCCATGGTTCATAGCTACCCTAACATATGCCTCACCGCTTCACTTACACAGCAGGCATCCATTCTCCTGCTGGGAAAACCGCAGTACTACACATATATACATATATATATATATTTGTATGTGTGTGTGTGTATATATTCATATATATATATATATATATATATATATATATATATATATATATATGTATACAATCTGTGTGTCCATTGACCAATACATTTCCCGGACAAACACACTTACACATGCGTATTGGGTTTTATCTCTGCTTCAACAGCATACTATTGCCTTAGTCATTATGACACCGACACTTCACTCCGGTTAACTTGTAATCAGTATACAGCACGTTATACATTGGACAGATGTCGCACTTTGTTCATGTATGGAGTACCGGTGATAAGTGTGATGTGATACAGTGTCATTTGACCTATTCCTCGTCTGCACAGCCTATTATTCCTGCTACTGTATGTTAATGTTAATAAATGGAGTGCATGTGTTACAGAGAATGTATGTGAACATAGTGATGTCTGCATGTTGTTGTGTCTTTCGGCTTTTCCCGGTTAGGGGTTGCCACAGCAGAACTCCGGTCAGCTAATGATTGGCAGATAGGTTTTACGTGCCGAGATGCCAGCCCTGACGCGCAACCTTCAACGAAGGTACGCCCATTCAGGCATGTCTCCACGCAGAAGACGCTCTATCTGGGAATCGCACCTACGTGCTAGCTGACCTACACGGGCCGCTCGATTGCAACTGGCGCAACCAACCCTGGCACTCCTATGTCCATAATCGCAAGCCATAGTTTCTCCAGCCCCCCCCAGTGTTGAGTTTCCATGTGTAACAGCCATTATCCATCTGATATCGCAGTCATGACGGACCTTTACACATTGCCCTCTCCAGAGCGTTAGGGGCCCTACACACATTTTGTACCTCCTCGTGTATTCACAGGGTCTCCCTCCATTTATATTTGCACATACGTGCCTTTCCTGGTGTCATGGATTATGAACATTTTGCGGGTTACAAGTGTAGGTGTTCACAACATGAACTACATTCCGTCTGTGTGTAATGTTGACGTAGCAGTTCAGCGACATTATGGCCACTGGTATAACCCTGCCTCTGGTGTGAATAGCGGTGCTCTACTCACTTTTGTGCAGCTTTATCTGACATATGCTGCAAGCATTATATAATACCTTAGTTGCTCTAGATTCCCTTCACAACCCTTGTGTATGCTTTCTTTTTTCGGCGTTCATTTTATATATATATATATATATATATATATATATATATATATATAATTTCATATATTTCTTTATTTTATGTCTGTGGATATTTATCTATACACACATATCTATCTATCTATATATATATATATATATATATATATATATAAAGTTACATCTGTACAAAACAACATACATTTGCTATGCTGGGAGCTGCTTACACCCGCGCAGGTGCACTTGCATCTCCTTATTGTGAGTTACATATGTTTACTGCCACTTCTTTGTGCTTACGTGTGCCTTATTCATTATGACAGTACCACTTTGATTGATGGAATCCGGTTAATGGCCCCATGCGAAACACACGTTCACCTTTACATGTTTAAATGTTGGCTTTACAGCACAGAGGCATTCATTACACAAGAAAATGATATGTGCTATAGTTGTACTTGAACTGGGAATGCCTTTACGTTAGGCGGATGCTCTAACCACTACACTATTGGTGTTCTGCCTCATTTATATGTATACCCATGGTTCATAGCTACCCTAACATATGCCTCACCGCTTCACTTACACAGCAGGCATCCATTCTCCTGCTGGGAAAACCGCAGTACTACACATGCGACATTCCCTATCCCCTACTGCTCTGGACCCGTGCTGCATGTTTACTCACTCCAAGGATATTCAGAACTCCAAAGCTTATAGTCCTGGCACATACGTGTGTTTAACTGTCAGGGTGTTCATGTGCTGGTCCGGGTTTAGGCTTGTCCGACTGGTGACCGGAACTGCCCTGTACCTGTTCAAATGTCAGACGTAGCACATGGACAGAGTTGGTCCCAATTTTAACATTCTACCTGTGTTTACAGATGCATCGGTTTGGGCACCTCTGACCACATTATTAGGTTGGCACTACATAATATAGGGTGGGGGGTGGTTCCCCTACATAATACAGGGTGGTGGGGTGTTTCCGCTGGTGTTTCCCTTCACATTTGACTATTTCATTCATTCATTCATATATACGATGAATATTATTCTGGACATCACTTATGAATTCACTACAGGTATGCAATAGTACTGTCAACAAATGTGACAGTTGGTTGGTGTACATATGTGTACGGACCTCTGTAATACTCAGGAACTAATTTCAACAGAGACAAGGCAATGACAAATCAGGGACAATCACAGACACTTCTACAACATTAGTACTATTAACTTGAAATGTGTTGACAGATTCAGAGCCATATGTATTAATACTTATTTTCTGCAGTTAAAAGCATATATTACTCTTAATTATTGTCATTAGTCATTCAAGTGTCATTCAACACCTTTCCTCCAAAGGTCACTGGTTTTATGAGTGATTAAGAGGCTGGCCAGTTATTGTGTGAATGCTATGACCATTGGTAGGGTTGCCACATTTTCATATGTACAGGATGGGATATATTCTGGACACACCAGATTGTTTAGGCCAACACATACCCACTGTCAGTACAGGGTTTAGAACATTCATTATTTTCCTAGCTGAGAGCCTATTCCTGTAGCACTTTAGTTGCTTATTCTGTTTCTTGTACGATTTATGTATTTTATATCCAGAAATAACTGCTTTAGTCAACTGTTACATGAAGTATGGAACATAGTTAATTCCTACAATCACAGGACATTTGCCATTGTATCATTCTTGGTCAGGACACACCTACCCAAACAGTGACTGTCCCTCACACAGTGGGTCAAGAGGTACCCTGTTTACGTCAGCACCTTAATCACCCTATTTCCAAGTGCCACTATGCGAATGTGTACAATATATTCTCTCGATAATTCATGTGGGGAAATGTGCGTCACGGGCAGGTGTTTGATTCTGGGTAGTAGTTTCTGCGTTACCGTCTAGAGGCTGAACAGTCTCGTGCACCACTACTGCACATACAACTTGTGTCCAGATGACTACAGGACTGGACATCGTGTCGTGATACCCAAGTCTGATGTTTACACAGGATACTTATCCCATAAAGGATATCCAAAAATTGAACAAGCCAAATACCGTCCATTCTTTTGGATTTACGAAAATGTGTTAGGGTTTTACATGCAAGGGATACATAGTTTGCAATCCTGACACTGCCTAGGGTGAAACTGCCTACTACATATGAGTAGTGGTCACTATGTGTAGATATGGCTGCGCCAAGCTAGTAGCCCGAGTATGGCTGGATTTGTTGGACGGTCAGGAATGGGGGCGGGTTGTGTGCTGTGGAGGGGATGATGGGTATTCAATTATGCATCCAGGTGTGTTGCATTTGGATGGGCCAGTTCCATCCAGACCATTCTGTGGGTATGTGCCGGTGACGTTTCTGTACATGTGTATCGCACATTTTAATATTCATATGTTTGTGTGATTGTGTTCTACAGTATGGCCTGTCAGGTTGTATTGCGGATGTGTATGCTTGTTCTTTGTGTTTCTTTCTGATTCACCCGCTGCTCCCTCATACACCTCCAGTTCACCTATTGTGCATCCAACACAGTCTCGCCTTTGTGGATTATACCATTACCCATCCCCCCCACACACATATTCCTGACACACCATCCATCCCGTCTTTGGGTGATGGCCCATGGCACGGTCAAGGGAACACATTGCATACACTACATATGTCAGGTACCTGTATGGTTGTGGGAACTACCCTGGCATTTTTCACCTTCCACATGAGCATACTTCACACACATAGGTACACGCACATACTTAACTTTCATGACATGGTAGGTACACCCGGGTAATAACCATTCAACTTTGACACATCCTGACAAGAATGGCTTGGACCACATATGAGCGGATTTTGGCCGAATGCTCTGACCATTGGTAGGGTTGCCACCTTTTCATATGGCCAGGATGGGATATATTCCGGACACAAATCAGATTTTACAGGACAACACATACCCACGGTCAGTACTTCCTGATAATACTTTTGTTTTATGCCTACATGTTAGCTTATTGTTGTAGCAGTTTATATGCTCCTTCTGTTTCGTTTTCTTGTTTATTCTATTTCTTGTAACATGTGGTATGTTACATACGGAAATAACTATTGTATATGACTATTACATGCGATGTGGGACATAATTATGTCATACGGTCACAGGATATTTTACATTTATAATGGTTTTGGTATGGACACAACTGCCCAGCTGTGTACTATCCCTCACAATGTGGGACAGGTGGTAACCCTGACCATTGGTCTAGACGTAGCTATTGGCGGCGCGCTAACATGATGCATTTCACTTTCACTTGGTATAACTATCTACCCTGCGTTAGAATACGGGCACATGGTTTTAAATGTCATTTGTTTGAGGGATGGAGACTTGATATCCGTGCATTTGGGTTTGCTTCTCAATTTTGTGTTCACAACAACTGTATTGCATGCTTTGCATACGTTTCAGTATCCACGGACACTGACAGGTGTGATTACTATTGCAGGCAGATTGTTATATTCAAGCATTTTAGATTGCACGTCAACAGCCAACATTTCCATGCCTGCGTGCGGCACTTCGACATGCCCTATGCACTCGCGCTCATTTCCTATATACGTGGCTGTGGCGGCAGCGCACCTTCATTAATATGCATATGGCACTACTGCGCTATCTACACGCCGCACGGTCGGCGCAAGCCTAACGCTGGCCTTGCACCGAGCTTCATGAATCCCGGGGTATGTTTTTTTTTTTTGGCTTATTAAAGCTCCGTAAAATTTGCTCTGACCCTCCATGTTATCCAGTACTTAGCAGATGTAATAATTACCTGGAAAAGGCCAATGCAATTATTTCAAAGTCCTAATTCAATATGTGATCATACTAGACCCTTGCATTAAAATATTCCATCTTATTCATAAATTAGAGAATTTTATATGAACTAAACAATAACTATGGGCCACAGTTGACATGTTATCACTTTATCATAGCACCAAACATCCTGATAGTTTAAAGGTCCTAGGTTATTATTTGAGGTCCTGGCCTATACCATACTTTTTCATTGAAATTATTTAGATTTGTTTGAACCATCACTTGTAATTTTCTTTGATGGTTACCTTCAATGACAAAAAAGTGCTATAGCAGATGAAGTTTTATCTCAAGATGTGCAAATGTATTTATGGCCCTATATGAGTTGGAATATGTATATAGTATCAGATATGTTTCTTCAAATTATGTGTTATACAAATGGTATGTAGATGATTTATTACTAATTTGTTGAAGGACTGTTCAGCATTTTTATGAAGTATGGCATGAGGTGTGATAAGCAGTTTGGGTTTAAATTAATTATAGATTAAATTATGAAAAGATAAACTATCTGGATATGAACATCAATAGTAAAGCTTTTTTCTGTAGTTATAAACTCTAGTTATAATGAAGCTTTATATTAGAGAAACAAATGCAGACACATTGTTTACATGGGTCAAGTTGCCATGACCCTGCTGTATTGTCCTCTGTACCCTTTGGAGAGATTCTACATGCAAGGTGCATCTATAAAAGAAGATACATGATGTATGGCACACATATTTCACAAGAGAAGTTACAGTACTAAGGATATATGGCAAACTTACTGAATAACTTGTATAAGACCAAGACATAAACTCCTATATGGTAAAAAAAGGAATATTGTAAAATAATATTTTGTGCATTCAGACAAATTTTATTTTGTAACGAAATATTATATTTATTTTGAAAAGCTTTTAAAGTCTGTAAAAATTCATACCTATGTTTTTCGGGGTCATTTGTCTTATACATGCAATTCCTTTTTGTTTTGTTTCTTCATATCTGAAAAGGACCTATTACAGGTGACGTTTTGATACATAGTGATTTTATACATCCTAGTACCTCAGCTGACAGAAATGTATTTCCTGCTGGTGATCTGACCCACAATTAACCTTGCAGACATTGTTGTGTCTGACAATATATCATTACTGATTGCTGTGTTACAGTGGATGGCAGACACCCTGTGTAATACAGAAAGTGTTCTGCAGAACTACTAATGCTATGTATGTAATAGTGTACAAAAGTGGAGGAGCAAGTCATTTGGAAGCAAAATGGAAATTTAAATCTTGGCTTATAGAACATTGGGGAAATATCATAAAATACCTCAAAAGTGATATTAGTAACATTTTTAACTTCCCAACGTTCAGATTTTAGTTATTTAAAAGATGTAATTTTGTTCTGTGCCAGTAATACAGATAAGAGTAGAAATTACACCAAGTAAAATCCAATCTCCTCTCTCTCTCTCTATATATATATATATATATATATATATATATATATATATATATACACACACACACACACACACACACACACACATTATATATATATATATATATATATATATATATATATATATATATATATATATATATATAAAGTTTACACACCCGTTAAAATGCCAAGTTTTTGTGATATAAAAAAATAAGACCACAATAAATAATTTCTAAACTTTTCCCACCTTTAATGTGACCTATAACCTGTACAATTCAATTGAAAAACAAACAAATCTGTTTGGGGAAAAATATAAAAGATAAAAAATGTACAATATTCTGGTTGCATAAGTGTGCACACCCTTGAACTAATACTTTGTTAAAGCACCTTTTGATTTAATGACACCATTCAGTCTTCTTGTGTAGGAGTCTTTCAGCATGGCACATCTTGACTTGGCAATATTTGCCCACCCTTCCTTGCAAAAGTGCTCTAAATCTGTAAGATTACGTGGGTATCTCTTGTGCACAACCTCTTCACCCCATAGATTTTCTAATTTTGAATCACACTCAGTACAGAGTTGATTTTATAGAATATTTAGTTGCAGCTTAAATAAATGAAATAAGGAGTTTTACTTTTATAGCAGATGTGTTCTAAAACTATTATTCTGTACAAAATGGTTACATATAGGAGTATCTCACCTATTCCCATTATTTGTGTTTAACTTTATAATGGAAGTTATTATGGCAATCACATCACAGATCAAAGGTGACTCAGAACTGAAAAGGAATAATTATCATAATGTACAGAAAATAGACTCTGAAACATAAGAATGCCAAAGTCTTTTTAAATCCACAAACACTCCCACTACAGCTGACAATCTGTTTCTATCATATGTGTTCTACCACAAAATGACAAAAAGCTTAAAAGTCACACTACTGGTAATTGTGTCTCTAATTGAATAATTCAAAAAAAAATGATAACATGTGAAGTGGCAACTATATATCAACATACAACATTTTATATTCGGTCAGTGGCTAAAGACATGATTCTAATGGCAGAGCCTTTCATATCTGTCAGTCTAGAGTACAATTTGGAAACATCTAGAGTGTTTTGCACTAGAAACAATTCACATCTGTTTCCCACAAAACTGCATGTAATGAAGAACGTTTATTATCTCTGTGTCCTTTTATCATCTTTTCAAACATGCTCAAGATGAACAATTCAGAGGTGAAAATGCTAGAAGTTTTAATAAGACACTATTTAATTTTGAAACATTTTCCTATGCAATGGCCCTATTTTTGAAGTTGCCATTTATTGTAAACCCCATCAGTTTTTTATGGGGCACTATGTCAATTGGTGTATTGTTTAGAGATGTGATCTTAAAGCTACATTTCTAATTGGTAAGTGATTTGTGGAAAAATAAAAAAAATGGTTTTCTTTGGACTAAGAAGGGGTTGATGGTTTTAAAGCCAGTTTTCGGTAGAGTTAAATGCATGTTATGTAATCTTTTCTAAATTCTGCAGATTGTCTGATAGGCATAATACGGTGGAGTCATTTTCATTTTGTACAAAGGATACTTGTTATATGAGGATTGCTTATAATGATATTAAATAGAAGAGGAACAAGAACAGAGTCTTGTGATAAACTGTTATGATGGGGAGGTAAGGGTAGAATTCTATCTGACTTCCTGATGGCATTTTCCTGACAATAATTATTAAACTACTCAAGAGTAACCTGTGTGATACCCATTGTAACAGTTTTGTAGGAGTGTTTATAAGATGCAGTGTTGAAAGCTTCAAACAAGTGCAGGAATAAGGAAGCTATGAGTTTACCACTATCCCTGACTTTATTTATATTATTTGTATCGGTTAGGAGGCAGTTGTCATGCCATGGGTAGGTCTAAAACCTTGCTGAGCATCGGTTAGTAACTGTTTCTTTAACAGATGCTGAAGTAGTTGTTTATGGAAACATTTTCCAATATTTTTGAGACGGAGAACTAAGATGGTAATGTGTCTGAAATCGGATATCTTGTTAGAAGTGCCACCTTTGTGGAGAAGGATATTTTTTTCTAGATTGTAGGAACATAGGATTCCTGTATTGACGAGTTTATAAGGATGGAGACTGGTCATGCAATGACATTAACAGCAATTTTGAGGGATTCTGCAGACAGGTTATCTGCAAAGGCTGAGCAGGATTAGAGTTTTGTTTTAATATGAGGGCATTTAGTGGATGGTGTAGACCTGAGTCAAGAGACTGAAGAAAGGATTCATTGATGAGGGCAGCTATGCTGTCAGTGAAGTACGAGGTAAACTTGATGGGGTCTTTTAAGGGGATAGTTGTTTGGACAAGGGTTAAGGACATTGCTAGTTCCGGGATATAAAATTTGTATAATGGATGACTAGATTTGTTTGGGGGTTAGATCTATTGTTATATCATAAATCAGACTAGCATTGCTTCTAATTTAGTCGACTTGCTTTTTGCTAAGGTTAAGTTCTTTATAGCACTGTAGGTTTGTGGTGTTTTAAGTTTCTGCCACTCTTTCCATGCCTGGTCTATATTTTATATAACATTTCTACACTGATTAGTAAGCAAAAGGGTACAGTTAGATTTTACTCTCCCCCAGGGTAGTGATGCAAGGCTGTTTAGAATGTTTAAAAAATTGAATTAAACCTTTCTCCTGCCTCATCTAGAGGCAAGACTTTTAGAATTGTCCATATAACTTAGTTCAAAGCAGCTAAAATGATTCAGGGTTAAATTTTGTGAGATCACTAGTGTTTTTCTATGCCTGTTGTTTTTTGGTATGGCGAGTAATATATTTGATAGCGTACGTAGGACAGTGATCACTAAGGGATTCTTGAAGGATTCCTGATGCAGTGTAGTTGCAAGGATCATAGACTAGAATCCAGTCAAAAATGGGATTAGTGTCCAGGGATTTGTTGTAGTAGGTAGCAGAAATAATAAGCCATTTAAAGTTTTGAATATTTATGGTAGAAGAAGGATAGTTAGAAGTGAATGTACTCCAGTTAATGTTGACATCATCTAGGAGGACTGTTTCATTGGCAATATTGTGTGAAATCAAGTAAAGGATGTCTTCAATGGTGATTATATTGTTTCCAGGTGAGATATATAGAAAAATTATACAAAGAAGTTTGTGGTCATTTCATTTTATGCTGGAGATAAGCAGCTCTGCATTATTTAATTTGTGCAGTGTTTTTGTAAGGGGAGTAGCTTCATAGATGTTAGGGTACAGGATAGCTACCCCTCTAGCTTTTTGTGTAGCCTGTCCGCTCAAATGATGGTGTATCTTGGGGAAAGAATAGCTGAGTCTATATATGAGATTTTAGTCACGACTAGGTAACAGCAACATTATCTGGTACATAATGAGAAATCCAGGCATGCAATTCAGTGATTTTATTACGAATGTTGCATATTTAGTGAGGTTGTTTGGAGTTACTAGAGGTGACCAGGGAGAATGTGGGTGATAGGGATTGCAAGAGGGCCTTGGTTAGGGTGTATCTCACCACAAAGTTTAATTCTTGAAGAATGTTGGAGGGAATGAAAGGGTATTATAATGGTAATTTTTTGTTTTTATTTTTTTTTGTCTTTGTTCTAGGGTGCTAGTGTGGAGAAGTAAAAATGTTATACTTAATGTACAGATTAGGTTAGTTGCTAAATAGATGTGGATCATTTTCTGGTGAAGATGTTTAAAGAGAATGGCTTAAGTGAATGCTTATGGTAGGGGAAGACACTTTGGATGTATGAGTAATTTGGTAGTTTGTGAGGAGAGTGAGTGGTAGAAGAAGATGAATAGTTAAGCTAGAAAAGTGCATATTTACTTGTGAAGAGATGGGGAGGCAAAGAATTTATAATCTTGTCTTGCGATGGAGACACAATGAAGTTATAATCTTGTCTTGAAATGGAGACATAATGAAGTTATAATCTTGTCATGAGGTGGAGACACAATGAAGTTATAATCTTGTCATGAGATGGAGACGTAATTAAGTTATAATCTTGCCATGAGATGGAGACACAATTAGACTCAAAGATCTACAAGAGTATAGTGATGTTAGGGAAAGTTAAGTATGATACGAGTAGTGAGTGTGTGGGATAAGAAGTGAGACAGACACAGCTGAGAACCCAAGAGAGTCGTGGGCAAGTTGGTTAAGAGTGAGACAAACCGAATTGAGAATCAAAGACAAGAATTTGCAGTACTGAGTATGAATAAAAATAAGGTGGTAAGACAGAAAAAGGCAGAGGCTTGGTGAGAAGTCAAGAGTAAAAACAAATAAGATGAATTTAGGTTGTTTAAATAAGCTGATAGGTGGGCTGGTAAAGGAAGAGATGAGTTTTTATATCAGAATGGAAGGGACAGCAGTAGTGCACAGGGAGGTAAGGAAGGGTGGATATATACTGTTCAGTCAGAGTGACTGAATGGTTTAGACAATGTCAGAATAGTATGTTGGATGCTGTATTAACAGACTAGTGAGGGACACATTATCAGTATGGACAGTACACAAAAACGAATCTGTTTTTTTTATTTTGCTGCTGTCTTTGCTAGTCAGTACTGGTTAATTTGACTGGCTACCATGCCACACGACCTTAACAAGAGAGTGCTTAACATTTGTTAAAGTTGGGTCTCACACTGTACTAGCTCTTTTTAGGATATTGGAGTGTAATCACTGCACTCCTTGCACTACAAATACAGAGCAAACAGCAGGGGAACTACTAGTGACTTTGCTTTACATGCCTCTAAATAGAACATCATAAGATTTGGCAAACATGTCATCAATCATCACTTCAAAATAAATAACAAAAAAAAAAACACCACCATTGTACCTCATCAAAACTAATAGGAAAGTAATAGTGGTGAGAGCCGTTCTTGTTTGGCTTATATAGCATCCGGTTATTATTTTATTTATATTTCATTTATAAATTGCATTATTTTCCTTCTGTTCTTTTCATTTCCCATAACCTGATTAATGTTTATTTTCATTTACCTACAAGATCTTTATTGTTATCCTACTTTTGTAGCTATCTAATGTGGACTTTTTAGCCATATCTTTCAAGTTTCTATTTCCTTATTTTGTATAAGCAATTAAGTGTATAGAATATGTGTATTGATCTTCTTTTGAACTCTATATAAAGTTAGCAATGTAGCATTTCAGATTTTTTTCATCTTTCTTTACCTTGGTAGACGTTGTCTGTATGTTGATTTTTTATCTGCAGTTCTTTTAATACATATTGTCCATACTACTGTGCTATTTCTTGCATATTTTTCTAGGGGACTTAGCAAGTGGATTTGCCACAGAACTAGTGTAATAAATAAGTAAACAAAGCAAAAAATGAGAGAAAATGTAAACTTTGGACAGACATTCACAAGCATATACTGTGGCCAGACTCACTCTTTACTGCGTATCTCTTCACTTAAGAAGAACTACTGTTCAGGTTTGTGATATGCCTCTGACCACTGACCATAACATTCATATCATGTATCAGTATAACAGTTTCTTTCAGTGTTCATGTCATTTTTTTCACTTAAATATTGACAGACAAATTTTATAACATTTCCTGAAGACACAATTAGATGAGTTCTCTGTGTTTACCCATGATATCACCACCATTGCCCTTGAGATAGCAGCCAACTTTACAAAGGAGTTTGTGCCCACATAGACAAGTACATAGATGTAGCAATCACAGCTTGTGACAATACAGTGAGAAATAGGTTCATAGGTTCAAAGGTGTGTACTAGGCTAATGGCCCTGGAGCCTTTACAAGGTTAGCCTATAGGATTACCTTGGCATCGTGCCACCCAACCTTAATGCCCAGTGCCTCTGTCGAGTAGAGCCACTGGAGTGATCTCTGGGGTGAATTTTCTATTTCCCATTCACTCATCAAGATTTCTCTTGAAGAGGGCAAGTGAGGTGCTCTGTTTGACATGTATGGGAAGTTTATTCTATGGTATGGGTCTCTGGGTTATGAACCTGTCCCTCCCACACGTTCTGTTGATTGTGGTAATGAGGTTGAGGTCTCTGGAGTATGGGGTGCAGAGGGATTAGGATTTTTTTAGATGTAGCATTTCTAACAGAGCTGGCTCAGACATGGCTTTGTAAGTCAAGCAAAGATCGCCTCTAAGTAGGCGATGTGAGGCAGAGAATAGTTGGAGTTTTTTGAGTCTGTCCATATAGGACAAGTCTTTAAGGCCTAGGATCCTCTTTGTGAGGTACTTTTGCAGCCTCTCCAGTTGTTGCAGGTGTCTAGTGAAGTACATGCCAAATGAGGCACTGTACTTGATGATTTGCCTAATGAGGGAAGAGTAGAGGGAGACAATGATCTCTTTCTTCCTGGATGCAAAACCCTTGAGATGAGATGTGCCACATAGAAGGACTTTCAGAAGAGAGGTTGCTGTCAACCTGTGTTCCCAGATCTCTTATAAAGCCATCTGTCTTCAGTGGACTACCATCAATGTGGTAATTCATGGGAACTGAGTTTTTCCCAAAGGGGATGATTACACATTTTTTGGCATTGAGCTTAAGGCCATGGTTCTGACACCAGTCGGTGGTCTCAGTGAGGCCTTTCTGTAGGATGTCAGCATCACTTGGGGAGTTAATAATGGCTCCCAACTTGCAATCATCTGCAAACATTATCAGCCAGAGTCCCTTCATGTTGGCCAGGATATCTGAGAAGTAGATACCAAACAGGAGAGCACCCAGGACCAATCCCTGTGGGACTCCACTTCTGACTGTTAGGCAGTCTAACTTGGAGTCAGCTACTTTCACACTGTAGGTTCTATCTGAGAGCCAGTTTGCAACCCACCTAGTGATATAGGGGTTGATGCCTAGCTTAGTGAGTTTTTCTATGATTTCTGAGTGGAGAATGGTATTAAAGGCCTTGGCCAGATCAAGGTAGGCTGTATGAATCACCTTGCCTTCATCCACAGCTCTGTTGACTGACTCAAAGAAGTCAACCAAATTGAGCCAGCATGATCTACCCTTCACAAAACCAAACTGTGTGGGATCCAGAGTTTGGAGATTCCCTATATCCTTGTTTATTAGGTCCATAGTGATGCGTTCCATAGCTTTGCATATCAGACTTGTCAGGCTAATGCCGTGATAGTTCCCAGGGTCTGTAGTCACTTCTTCTTCGTGGAGAGGGATGATTATAGCAGTGCACCATTTGGAAGGGACAAAGCCTGAAGTGAGGCTGTGATTGAACAGGGCATGCAGGTGAGGTGCCAGTTCACTCTGTAGTTCATGTAGAATACTGCCAGGGATATTGTCAGGTTTCATAGAAGCTGTATTCTTGGCCTTGGACAGTGCTTTTTTAACCTGTGCAGCAGTAATACTGGGTGCCTGGCAATCTACTGGTATTATGATTGGTCCTTTGGGGGGGGGGGTAAAGTTGGCACTAAATCTGTCGGCCAGTATATTGGCAATATCTGTTGGCTTGGTATTGAAGTTACCATTGTGCAGCAGCTCAGAGCAAATCTGGGTATTGCCGTGGAGATTCTTTACATAACTATAGAAGGCCTTGTGGTTGTCTTTACTGTCTGCTGCAATTCCATTTTCATAGCTAGCTTTAGAGGATTTGATGAGGGATCTCAACTTTTTGCTGAGGCTGATAAGGGAGTTTTTCCAGTCTTGGGACTTCACTTTATAAATTTAAAAACATTCCCCATTGGTCAGCGATCATAGATTTATTACAGTATGTTTTTCTTTCTTCTGTATTTGTGATATATTTTCACCCAGGCTATGCCTGCAAATCATCATTTGTGATCAGCACTCTACTCTGGTAAATAAATATATAAATTAATTAATAAATAAATAAATTAAAAGAATTGTTTTTTACTTAAAATGCATGCTTATAATACCCAATTCTTGTCATAAGTATATTTGGACTCATCAGGAATAAATAGTTCATTTTCCCCCTTTGCTTACCTTGTAGAAGACCATAAACTGATCTTTAGGACAGCTCCTATAGCTCCATTTGTTTCTTAGTGTCCCCAGCACTACATCCCTGACATTGGGGCCACTCCATTGGTGGGTTGGAAAGGGAACAAGGCTCAGAGTGAGCTATGCAGCACTGTCTCATATCATGCCCTGCATGCCATGAGATTGTTCTGTATGTCCAGCAGGTCAGAACTACTAATGTCACATCCATCACCACATGTAATGTCAGTTAAATTTAAACTCTGCTTTTTACAGCAAATTGTAATGGCCATCTGGTACGCAATTATGTATTAACACATCAAGAAGACCATGTCAGATCATTGGCAGAAATCCATCTTTCCCAGAGAGGATGAGCCAACAAACACTTCTTTACACCCACTGTCTGGCCAGTTTCTTCATTGTTGAAGCCTCTAAATATTCTTGGGTCATAGAGGTTCATAATTAACTGGATTCATAAATAATTCTGAGGCTAATGGTCCCAGAGTGCCTTTTTAAGTCTAGCTATGCTTCCCGAACATGAGAATCAAACCCTGAACCCTCTGTCTGTATCTTAACCATTATGACAACCCCCATCTCCTTGTGTGTTATAGCCAGGGCACCATCTGTAATACATTAATTACTTTTCCAGACCAGATATTATTTAAAACAATGGCCATTAGATGAACTAATCATTAGACATCGGCCAGAAATACTTCCAGAATTTGAACAACTGCTTTAGTAACCTTGCTAGCTCAGTAAACAAAGCAGCAATAACAAACTAGATAAAATCACCATAAATTCCTTTCCCACACTGTTTTGCAGGCATAGCAAAAGCCAAACAAAATTAGACAACAATGTAAGATTTCATCATTAAATCTTTGCACCTATGGTCCATGGCTCTCTGGATTAACAATGTGTTTCACACACAACACAACACATACTGAGAATATTATAAGTCATACTAAAGGTGTGTACAAGATCCAGAGCATGAATATTTTTGCAGGTGAGCTTGCTTTACATATCATCAAATGCCTTTCATTTTGATTTCCTTTCCAAGGTCAACTATTGTACACTGCATCTGTTATAAGTGGCAGGCATCCTATCTCTGTTATCATACAAAAGGTTAAATTCTTTTGTTGGATAATAAGCATTAAGAACTAACCTGGAACTATGACGGAAACGTGTTTCTTAGGATTTAAGGATAACATTACTTTAAATCACAATAGCGCGAGGGCCTGTAATGCAGTTTTTCATTAATATCACTATGGTTTGTCTAATTATAGTGGACCAAGTAACTGATCTTCTCGAGACAGAACTAACAAGATCAGTAATTTTTTTTTATACAGTGCCATTCCTTGCAGAGGCAGAATAAATGCAATACCTTCATATGCTTACTCAACAGATCAATCTAGTAATCCAATCTGCAAATAAACTGTTTTTTTGATTTGTAAAACAGCTTCTCAAACAAGTGCCATTTGACATTTTATGTATTAAACTCACCATTCTTCCTACAAAGTGTAAGAGTGACAAAAAATTTGTTACAGATTACTGTGAGGCTTTCTTTGATTCGCATTGTATTCCAGCAGCAGAATTTTTTTTATGTCTGTTAAGGGATTGTTCATTCTTATTGCTTAGAAACAGTACAATTCATGAAGCTTTGGAAGAAGAGCAGTGTACTGTTAAATGAACCATTTCACCCAGTATGACAGTAGCATATGTCCTGGACATGCTTTTGGGCTGCCTTCCAGCTCACTCATACACAGTTTACTTCACAGGCAGTGTGCATTCCAGCTGTAGAATGAATAAGGCTTCAGGAAGAGATTAGGGTATGAAATATTGTACTTGACTTAATCTTTGACTTGTTTCTGTACCGTGGCCATGACCACGACCTCGACATCATACAAGTGCTTTAATTATCCCCCAGAGCACCAAATCATTGTAAAATGAGTTTTATAAGCAGCCTTTTATTTGTTGTATCTATGATATCCATGAAAGTAAGTAATGGTGGGAGTTCAGCCCTTAAAAAAGTTACAATGGAAATAAAAAGAGTTTTTTTCTTTAATAATATTTTTAATAAGGTCTGAACAGCTTTACTGCAAACACTTTTGTAAATATTTTCAGTGCAGCAGTTATCCAGTAGGGACTATTAGTTCACTCAGAACACAGCGACCAAGTAACAGAGTGTCTTTGATGTGCATCTACAGTCCCAAACTGTCAATACAGTACCCTTCAAAAGCTCTTTCTTGTTTCACTTTGTGCTGTTCAAGTCATATGAAACACGTCTGCCTTTAATAGAAAACAGTGCTGATTTGTAATTGAGTCTGTATGTGTACATGCACATTTGTGTGCGCACACGCGCGCGCGCGTGTGTGTGTGTGTGTGTGTGTGTGTGTGTGTGCATGTGTGTTGTATGATCCTGTATGCTATTGGAAATAATGCATCTGATCTTTAGGTAGTTTTATAAACTGACTTGTAAGTTAGGTTAGTTTGATTCTGTGAAAAAAGCACAAAAGAAAAACACACAAAAAAAAAACAAGAGACAAAAGCTGCTTTAAAATCTGAGCAAACTGAAACCTTTACATATGTTAATTACAAGCTATGTCGATATGGTAATTGGGACAGCAATGTTGCATGACAATCAGCATTACCAAACATCTCACAACACTCATTAACTGATTTAAAATAGTTTACATTATTTTAAAATCCTTAAAAACCTTCATTGTTTAATTCCTGAATACAGATTCCTATAAGAAAAATACTGAACTCAGGTTCTAAGTGGACATTTTCATCTTAATCATTCTTGTGAGTTTTCAGTCATTAACAATTAAAATGTGCTAATTATACAATTAAAATGCCTTCATTGAAGTTCTGTGGTGCATTACACTTATTCTTTTTTCTGAGTAAGGAATTGTCTAACTATGAAAAATAACATAATCTTCAGTCAGCTAATCAGCAATTTTACCTTTACATGCATCTGAAATCTCTATTTATTTTATTTATTTACAGTTGATTTACCAGGATTGTCCATTGGGCCTGAAGTACCCGTTTTCAATGGAGTCCTGGGGAGAAAAGCTCCTGAATAAAGATACAAAACATTACAGAAGTTTACACATTAACACATTCAGTCAAATTAATACAAATTGACAAAAACAGTGGTAAAAAACTTTAACAGTGGTTGACAAAATAGGGAAATGTGTGTTCAAGACAAAAAACAGAGGAACAGGTGATTACAAGCAAAGAATCTTTGGTTATGCTATATAAGACTAGCATTGCATTGTTGTAGAAAATATGTAGTATTTAGAATGGAATACTAGAGTTTAAGAATTATTAGGGTGTTATTGCTTTAGCTAATTTATAGTTTCTGGTATATATGATGTGGTGCCTGTAGGAAGCAGGCTAGACTAGGAGGAATGCTTCTGCGGGATCTACTGCTTGGATAAATTGAAATGAATGAATGAATAACTATCACCAGGTACATGGTCCTGCATTACTTGGCAGAGTACTTCATACTACCATCACACTAGTATAATCTGAAATGCAAGGAAACTTGCCTTTATTCTCAGTCTATTTGGTTTGAGCCTTCAAGATTACCAAACACATTACACATCCAAAGGAAAGTATCTGCAGTTAGACTGATAGGGGTCATTGTGGCTAATGAGTTCCTCTTTTATGACTTTTACAATTTAAGTAAAAATGGTGGCGATCCCTCAGTTGTTTCTAAGAAGACTTGGTATGTAAGAGAGTTAGGTTACTGCTGTAATTGTTTCAGTATTGAAAGACATATTTTATAATATTTTTGGAACACACAATTAAATGAGTTCTCTACATCTGCACATGAGATCATCACCATTAACCTTGACATAGCGGCCAACTGCACAAAGGAGTTTTGTGCCACATAGACAAATGCATAGATGTAGCAATCCCAACTAGTGACAAATACAGTGCAAAATTTAGAAACATTCCCCAGTGGTCAGCCATCATAAATAAATCTTATAACATGAGAGAAAAAACTCCCTAAATGTTTCAAAATGAGAATAAAATGTAAAATATAATCAAGAAACTGAAAAGCAATACAAGGACCAGTTTAGCAAACCATGACTACAGATTAGCTTCTGATATGAAGGCGACATACAAGTCATTCTTTAGCAATGTTAAAGAAGTAGGAAATAACAGTACTCTGAACTTTTCCTAAATGGGTCCTCCTTCTCCAAACCCAATGACATCGCAAATATGCTAACAACTAAGTTTACTACAAAGTACCACAGAAACCTTTATTCAACACCACTCATTTCAGAATCCACTACATCACCTATCATCACAAAGGAATATTTTTAAGGTGTTATCAGAGACCTAAAGGCCTTGCTCCATAGGACCTGACAAGATACCAGGGTGCTCTGCAAACAAAATTACACAGGTTCACATTGAACCTCATATTAAAATGTTTAACCTATGCCTGACCACAGGCTATGTTCTCAAATCCTGGTTCACTGCTCTAGTGGTGTCTCTCCAAAAGAGCTACTCTTCCATGGACCCTGGAAATTATAATCCACTTAACCTTAGCAGTCTAATCCGTAAAGGTATGGAACATATCATACTTCATCATCATTAACCCCTTTTTTTTGATTTTCTACTTGGGGTCAGGGTGTCATGTCAACTATCATCATCTTTCTCTATTCAATGCCACTCTCCTACCTTCTTCAACACTCATGCCTAGCTGTCAGTGGTCTTCTCTCATACAGTCCATCCACCTCTTTGCTGAATGATCTAATTTCTTCTTGCCTTCTGCTTGTCTGTCCAAAATCTTCTTTACTAAATCATCTTCTGCTTTTCTGCACATGTGCCTGATCCACAGTCATCTGTTCTCTTTGACCTTTTCTGCAACTGGAGCTACTTTGACTTCTGCTTTTATGTCCTCATTTCTTCATCTGTCCCACAGTGTGCATCTTACCATCCATAGAAGAAAAGCAAGTAAACAGTGACAATACCTCACCAAACCAAAAGGCAAGAAGGCACAAAAAAGTTGCTAGATAAAAGAACTTGATAATTTATTTGTAAAAATAATAAAATAAACACGTGAGCGCTTTTGTTTAACAAATGTAAACTTCATCAGACAAATGAATAAAATCAATCTGAAATTTAAATAGTACACTCTACTTTCTGACTGGATGAAACTACTGACATCAACTCAAGAAAATTAACCCCTCGTGTCCCATAATAAATTGATGTTCTCTAGTATATATATATATATATATATATATATATATATATATATATATATATCTGTGTGTGTGTGTGTGTGTGTGTGTGTGTGTGTATGTGTGTGTGTATAAAAAAAATCTAAACATTTCTAAATTGTGCCAAACTGTTGTACATAAATCATAAACCTTAAATAATATGTAAATTAATAAATATTTTTTGTAACATTTATAAGATGTGTATTCTATATATCCTAGATGCATTAAAAACAGCATGTATTCATTTATTTATTAATTTATTTATTCATGTTTTACACACATATATATATATATATATATATATATATATATATATATATATATATATATATATTAGAGAACTTCAATTTATTATGGGATGCGAGGGGTTAATTTTCTTGAGATGATGTCAGTAGTTTCATACAATCAGAAAGTAGAGTATACAATTTAAATTTCAGATTGATTTTATTAATTTGTCTGATGAAGTTTACATTTGTTAAATGAAAGTGCTCACATGTTTATTTTATTATCTTTACAAATAAATTATCAAGTTCTTTTATCTAGCAACTTTTTTATGTCTTCTTGCCTTTTGGTTTGGTGAAGCATTGTCACTGTTTACTTGTTTTTCTTCAGTTGGTCTTTGTTTCTTCAGCAGTTTGTCATGGCATCAGGCAGTGACTTGAATACCTCCCAACCATCATCTAGTACTGTGCAGAACGAAGGCTATTTAACTGCTCTAGTCATGCAGTTAACATAAAGAATGGATAACATATATCATCAAATGGACATTATAACCAAAAATAATGCTGTTGAGACTTCTGATGCTCAAACAGAAGTCAGCAATGTGTCTACAGACTTTAACATCACCCCCCAGTGCCTTGCTGCCCACCCATCAATGGAATCAGTATCTAGACCAGGAAATGATGTGCAGCCGCACAACCCGGAAGCAAGAGAACGAGAAGGAATGAATATATAGAATGCAACTGTTTTCAGAGAACAGAACAGCTTCAGGAAAGAAATTCCACAATTAAATGACTGGTTGCAGTCTGGCCTTACCTTCAGCAATGGAACTAGACATAATTTCTCTTCGATTGAAGGTAAGCTCAGCGATTTTGACATTAAACGTTTGCACTGCAAGAAATTGCAGCTGGAAAATACTTATTTAAGGGAATGCATTAGGTTAAAAGTCATTCCCAAGGGCCTGACACTATGGCATTTCCCATCAGGATTAATTAATATCTCTGCACTTCATCTTGAACTGTTACAACTGTTTTATAGAGGTGGACTTGAACTGTTAGAATTATTGGTGAAAAACAATGCAAGTGACATAGATATTTTATTTGAAGAGTTAACTGTCTTAGACAGAGCTTTCCATGAAGATAGGGAATATGACTTAATGAAATATGAACATTTAAGAATATATAATAGCATTGACAAGCAGATTATCTAACTGAAATCTGATAAGTTAAACAAGATTGACAGAGATGTTAATGACTATGCAAATGGTGGTGCATATCCCAAGCCTCCAGGTACACATAGAAAAGCCAGAAATGTAGTTAATGACAACAGAAATTTTTCATCAAACTCTGGCATTGATCTGGAAGGCAAAGAGAACATACCCCCAGATTTACGAAGCCCGTTATAGCGTGCAGGAATAGTTTAAGAGCTATTTTTGGCAATATGGCCAACTTGCTATCCAGGAACAAGCTCCCGGGACGTGCACGTGAGCTCTTAGGCTAATCCTGCATGGACCGAGTCCCTGTATGCAAATTACCCTTATTTGCAGGTGAAAACCATGCAAATGAGGGTAATTTGTGATCCAGGAAGCAGGCAGCTGTCAGTGCAGGATGAGTGCAGTCTGCAGAAATTTACTTGATTAGTAACCGAGTACGTTTCTGCAAACTACAAAATGGAGCTATGACAGCACCGAATAAAGGCTGCATATCATTGATGAAGCATGCCAATGGCCAAGTAGAAGGCCACTGGCATTGCAACATGTGTAAAATATAAAAAAAACAACTTTTATTTTTTGTCGACGATCTTGCCTGTTTAAGCATAGGGCAGCAGCGTGCAAACGGAATTGGGGGGAAAATAATAAAATAAACCTAAAATAAGTATTCCAACTAAACGCAGCATTCAGCCATGCAAGTCAATGGCAGGCATAAGACAACCTGGCCAGTGAGTAATGGTTGCTAAGGGGGGAGGCCCAGTGTGGGACATGTAACTATGCATTAGCAGGCAATCCTATGCAAATGAGGGGAAGGATAGTGAATCCCAGATTTCGCCAGGTTGTGAGGCAGGTCCAAAGAGTGTAAGAGTAGAAATAGCTGGGTGCAAGAATAGGAGATGGGTGAAATCATGGGTGGGTGTGTCAGGCATACTGTAAGTGGATTGGAGCCCTGTGGCTCGGGACTGCTCCTAGCTTAGCACAGCTAAGCTGGAGGTGTGTCCAAACTACCTAGCACTCCTTACAAAGTGTAAGCAGGTGTGCGCACCGCACACCAGGTTTCACAGGAAGAAATAGGAAGTTAAACCAGGAAATATCACCTCTGTGCACATATGAGCACTCTGTCTGTGCGGCATGCACACAGGCTTAAACAGGGAGGCAATGGGAAGGGAAAACAGCAGTAGGAAGGTAATCAAGGAAAACTAGCTGAGCTTCCAGTTGAAATGTATCAGAATTAGCTAATTGCACAGGCAGTAGACGAGCCCAGCCCAGAACACCACTATAAACCAAGCAAACACCTACCCCCCTGTTTTTTCCGCACTCTACACCACCAGTGTATATAAGCGGGGAAACTTTAAAAACAAACCTACAAAATAAGAAGGGCTGCAGCAGGCAACATAGAACAACATGTGCAAGAGGCTGAGGGTGGTGAGGATGTCAATGCTGCCGAACAACCCACAGTGAGGAGACAGAGAAGAGTGTACAGACCCAGGGTGACCTACTAGGGGCTACATGAGTTGGAGATAGTGGAGTGCTATAGGCTGGACAGAGACCTCCTACACCAAATTGTTGAGCTGTGCAGGCCATACCTGACACACCACACTGGCTGAGGGGAACCCATCCCAGTGGATACCAAGGTATGTGTAGGCCTAGGTATACAAACCACAGGTACTTCCCAAACCACAACTGGGGATAACATGGGCATCTCACAGGCATCAGCATCCAGAGTATTACACCAGTTCCTAGATGCCATGTCAGCACATGCCAGTGAGCACGTTTATTTCCTCAACACACGTGAGGTGGTGATCCGCAACATGCATCTCTTCCACCAAATAGCTAACTACCCTGGGTAGTGGGTGCTATAGACTGCACGCACATATGCATCAAATCACCACCCGGTGAGCAGGGTAGGGCCTACATCAACCACAGGGGCATCCCCTCCATCAACTGCCAGGTCATATGTGATGCCCAGGGCATTATACTGAATGTGTGTGCTAGCTGCCCTGGAAGCTATGACGATTCACACATATGGCAACTGATGCAGCTGTACCACAGATTTGCCAGTGTGGACATCCCCTATGGTCACCTGGTGGGAGATGCTGGGTACCCACAGGAGCCGTGGCTGATGACACCCATCAGAAACACACACACACACCTGAACAACAACGCCATAATGAGGCACACGCACAGGCCAGACATATAATAGAGCATGTGTTTGGGATGCTCAGGTCACGGTTCCAGTGTCTAGACACAGCCGGTGGAGCCCTGCAGTATTCACCAGCTACATGTACCCAAATTGTTATGGTATGTGCTATGCTACACAATATGATCCTGCGGAAACAGCTGCAACATGAACAGCATGGGGCAGGGCCACACAGCCCCTCACCAATGCCAAGGCCTCTACAGGCACAGAGTGACTCAGAGGAACAACAACCTGAGCCTGCCCCACTAGGCAGAAGGGGGCATGCCCAGTATGCCCTGGTCTTGGCAAAGAGGCAACGCATTGCATATGCACAGTAGGGGCCCAGGGAATGACACCTCTCTCTGACTCGCACAGACAGTAAAAGGGATGCCAAACATGGCATTACCTGTGCCCAACCATGTATAGGGAGTGTACTATGTGCATCCGACATCGGCAGCCATCCAGCACCATCCTCAAGTCTGGCACACCCTCAAGGTAAGTCAATCAACCTACCAATTGTCAAATGGAGTAGAATGTGTTTTTACCTGTAGCCATGGTATGGATGTGAACATGAAAGGGAATTGGGTGGCTGGATGTCAAGGCAGCAGACAGTAGACACCCATAGTGGCATCATGAGATCTGTAACACACACTGGAGTCACCATAGTAGCCAGAACTACACAGGGTGACAAAACCCACTGCAGGAAATGGCCTGAGCAACATGGGTGTCCATAAGAGCCACACATGCCAGTCAGGAAGGATCACATACCCAACAATAGTCTCAGCGAGCAGGACAGGTGAAGACTAACACAAACAAATGCTGAACTATGGCCTCTTAATGTGCCCTATGTGTAACCCCTCCCCCAGGCCTACACAGATAGACCACAGCAGGCCAGGCAGTCAGATGTAAGTTGTGAAGGCTAGGAAGTCAGAAACTAATATGTAGGTAAACATAGCTAGGATCTGTAGTACACTGGAAAGCCTCTAGACAGCAGGATAGGTAAGACTACAGACTGAAATGGAGTACCTGACATACCTGTACAGTCCTAGCAAATGTGTACAAGTGACAGGTGCGCCCCCCCCTTCCAATGTACACTTAGAGTAACAGTCAGGTGTGCCCCCCCACTCCAGTGTAGAACAGTAGAAACAGTCAGGTGTCCCCCCGCTATTCAGAAATGTAGCAACAGTCAATGGCAAATGACCGATGGATACCCTGCAGACACAGCAAGCTACCTGTTGGTGTACAATACAAAGGTCAGCACTGCAGTACAAACTACCTGGACATGATCCACACATGCAACACAGATAGCCATACTGGGCATGCTCACACACAGAGGAATGAAGGCAATGTCAGTCAACAACATACTGAGAGGTCATACTGGGCATGCTCACACACACAAACACATGAAGGCCATGTCTGCAAACACCAGTGGACCAGACATATCTGGATGTTGCAGTTCTCAGTGCGGACCCATGTTAGCATGCACCACTTCTGCCTTGCACACACAGTGGATAGGAATACAGACAAATATGTAAGGACAACACACTATAATAAGCCACAGGTACATGGGCATAGATGTGTGGAAGATGGTGACTGTGACAAGGAGCCATGCAGGCCTGTCCCAACCAGCACACAGCCAAAGGGCCCCCAACACATGAGGTGTGGATGTAACCCACTGCGGATACTAGCCACCGGTACCTGTCAGCATGACAGACTATGTGGTGCACATGCCAGCTGTGCAACAAGACTGTACAAGGAAGTAGCCATCTAATTGCTGTATACATGCACCTGTGACTTATGAACCCATGTGTGCCCGCATGTAGCATGTCAATCCCTACATGAATGGGGTATGGCCCATGCACACACTGCCCTCCCCATAGCAGTAGCATGACAAGCTTGCTGAGGTCATCTAATGTGAATTACACCTTTGGGAGAGCTATAGCTCAGTAATATGCATGGTGCATCCCATAACTGCGTACTGCTGTAGTGACAGAGTAGTTAGGTAGTAGTACTAACCCCAGACCTGTCAATTGTGTGCGTGTGTGTTTGTGTGCGTGCCTGTCTGTCTCTGAATGTGTAGAGGGAAATGCTTGTTAGGCTACTCACACTCCGTGCAATACATATATTCACCCTTGGCAAGGCTGCTGATGTCACTCACCTAGTAATACACCTCTGGGAAAATGATAGCCCAGTAATCGCCATAGTGCATACTGTAACTGCGTACTGCTGTAGTATGATATACTAGTTAGGTAGGTGGTCGAACCCCAGACCTGGCAACTGTGTGTGTTTGTGTGTGAGTCTGTGTGTGTGTGTCTGACTGAGTAGAGAGCAATGCTTTTTAGGCTACTCACATTCTGTACAATACATATACTCTACTTTGGCAAGGCTGCTGATGTCACTCACCTATAATACCCCTCTGGGAAAGTGATAGCCCAGTAATCACCGTAGTGCATCCTGTAACTGCATACTGCTAGAACTGTGGTAGTGTTCCATCTCCATCCATGCCAGTTCCTGATGTTTTGTGTGTGTTTCAGTGTCTGTGTATGGAGCAATGCATTATAGGCTTCTCACTCGTAGTACATTACAAATGCCCTACTTTGGTAGTCCTGCTGATGTCATTAATTGTGAAATACACCATTGAGGAAGATGTACTTCAGTAATGTCCCTGGTGCGTACTATAACTGCATAGTGCTGTAGTGCAGTAAACTAGTTAGGTAGGGGTTCTACTCCCAGGCATGACAGGTGTGTGTGTGTGTGTGTTTGTAACTCGCATCCTGTGTAGAGGTGGTTGTGAGTGTGTGACACCTGTGGTCAATGTGGAGGGGTTTGCTAATTTCATTTATGGTGGCCCTACTATATATCACAATGTCAACCATATAGGGATAACAGATGTAAGTAGCTGAGAGGCTGGGGTGCAAAGCCATACTCATACATGTGACATCAAGGCCAGCCAATCACAGTTAGCAACCCCACTGTGCCTTCACATGTGACTCACAACAGACATACCATGCCTGACAACATGCCATATATGGACAGATGACACTGACATCAGGAAATGCTGTTAGCATGCTATCAATGTAGGTGCAAGGTAAATCTGCTGACTAGTACCAGTGCCTGCTACAGGTGGGCAAGACTGGCAAATCTGATGATAGGCTGTGTTCACAGTATGGGCCAGACACCCCAGGTACAGTTACACATGTCACTGTACATGCATGTGGGAGGTGTGCACATCCTAGACACCATCCATGTCATGGACTAGGGAACACATACATAGCCAGTGATGCACAGCATTGGCCACATACAAGTGACTGGATGACGGATGCAATACCCACCTGTGTGGGCAAATGCAGAAACTACAGGCCTGTATCACAATGCAGACCATTGTCATGTGGCCTGATGCCAAGGTATACCCATCGCCTATCCTTGTATAGCCTGCTGGCAATGTTGGCCACCACACACCCATGCAGACATGCACCCATGCATGTTCGAACTGGCACCCTGTGTGTTGGTGTGTTTGTTGCACAGTTTGTATGTCCACATCCACACACACTACTCCCCCCAGGGCACAATGAAGCCTGCTGCTTGATGTCTGACACCTCCTCATACTCACCGCCCATACGACCTCCATATGACCTGTGTGGTGCATGTGTTCCCTGCACATTGATGTCTTGTGGCAATCCCACTAGTGACGAGTTATACTCTTGGCCTTGCCAAGTGTGTTAATGTGTGTGCATCCCTGTGTGAGTGTGCCTGTGCTGACGCTGGCACCTGTTCATGCAGACAAGCATGTGTACGTCACCTACTGTATATCTACCATAACCCTGTTGCAGATATCACTCACCATCACATATATGTTCTGAGTGCTCCCCACCAGATCACCGATGTGGCGCATCCAATAACAGCATCAAACTGTGAAAGCACTACATAGCTGTCAGAGGTTCGATACCTGTACTGGTAGGTGTGTGACACAAACATGCATCAGTGTTACCCTCCCACCCCTCCCTGACATGTATTTGCCTCTGTCTGCCTTTCACAGTCCCTCTCTGGCGGATGTGGAGGCCCACACCTGCATTGCTTAGGCAGCAGTGTATTTTAAGTGATGCTCTGAAGTGAAGCTGATGGCTTCTGCATGAATTGCAGCCCTTCCCTAGCTGATTGCATGTGGAACAGGTGTGGTAATATTCCCATAGCCAGTTGCATGGAAACGTACTCCAATACCTGGGAACATCCCGGTGGTGTTGATCCTTGTCTGTCACTGTGAGCAGGAGCTAGAACTGTCGTTTGGTAAACAGCATTTCAGATGAGTTGGGGATTTACCTCTAACAACATACACCATGGAAAAAGGGCAACAAACAGGAGTGGGATGTGCCTGACCTGACTACAGACTGTAAGTGCTGCTATACTGCATATGGAGTAATGTTGGATTAACAGTGTTTGTCTGGATATGCCTGTTGTACATGTTGCAATACCTGCCATGTCAATTCCATATATATCAGGAATTCCCATCTGCATGGGTCATCTGCAGACAGGGCAGTGCTGTGCCTTTGGTTACATGTGTTAGCCATGATGCATCTATCTGTGGAATGCCGAAGGTAGTTTGAGGATTGCAGTCTGTTGATGGTGAAGCCCGTGACAGTTACTGACTACATATCCCTCATTGGACATATGTTGCAACAAACCACTTTACAATGGTAGATTAATGAGGGTATCACAGCAACATGTCTATACTGGCCCTGTGTATGTGCTGTCAGCCACACCTCTGTCAACCTTTGTACATATGTCATGCATGAAGTGGTGCATATGTGCTGTACACCGTAAATATGTGATAACAAGGAAGTGATATATCAGAGTGCTACACATGTCATGTACAGTAGGGGTTACATTTAATGCCATAACCTGGACATTCCATGGATGTTTGTACAGTACTGAGGTCTGTGTAGTGATGGTAAATGTTGGCAGTCTGTGTATTGTTAATATGTACTATGGCCTGTGTACAGACTTTGGTAGATGTCATTGTTCTAGCTCCTATTCTATCTGATGTTACATGCTGCCCCACTGTATGGTACTGTTTACCTTACATGTTTGTAGGGCCATACACACACATGTCCCATACCACATACAGCCATCAGACCAGACTGTGTAGTAGCCCAGTATATATAGGGTCATTCTGTGAGTGGCACATATGAGGATGGTGTAGGACAGATAGTCCATATACTGTATTATTATGCTAGTGTACCATATGTGGCTGTGGCTGTGTTCACATTGGTTGTGTTTATGCGCTGTCACACAGGTGAATCCTACCCTGTGCTGAGACATGGCTGTCGAGCCTGCTATATATGCAGGTACTGTACCATGATAACCTTAGGATGTCTGTCAGTAGCCAATGGAACACATGTTATGAGCAGATGTCACCTTCCACACACACACACACACACCATGTCTGTGACAACAATCCCAATGTCAGTAGCAAATGTATTTTAATATACCAGCTATACATACCAGACATCCCCTTGCACTATGATATTGGAACTATAGGGGCTGGGGTAGGGCTACACTCTATGTCCAAGACATATGGTGGTACTATATGGACATGTACTTATCCAGATAGCCATATATATATATATATATATATATATATATATATATATATATATATATATATATATATATATATATCTGAGTACACATGTGTAGTTCTTCCAATTACCACTGTCATGGCAACCACCCACTATGAATCCCTACTTCATGTGGGCGTATTCCTTGTACATTCCCTGTGTAAGGGACATCCTTCCTGTGTGTGGGCATCAATGTTACATACAGCAGGTAGCAATACCTCTTACAGGAGAACCTGCACACTCAGGGCAGCCACATATATGTAGGAGGATCAGGACATACAGACAGACTGTGAGTAGAGTGATGTAATGCTTTGCATAGTACTGACGTTACAGGGTGTGCGCATGTGTGTGTGTGTGTGTGTGTGTGTGTGTGTGTGTGTGTGTGTGTGTGTGTGTGTGTGTGTGTGTGTGTGTGTGTGTGTGTGTGTGTGTGTGTGTGTGTGTGTGTGTGTGTGTGTGTGTGTGTGTGTACATACTAGTTTACCTTGGACTGCAGTCTGTCTACATAGCTCACTACTGTGGGCTTATCCTCTAGCTGGACAGAGGTGTGCCTATCATGTGTTGTCTGTCTACCATACAGGTCCTGTGTTGGATATTACACTGGCAATGTGTGTGTTGCATGCTAGCAATACATGGCTATATCCATTTGTGTCCCTGATGTGTTATTCCTGCATAAGGGTATGTTGCAACATACCCTTATTCCTGCATAAGGGAATGTTGCAACACATCCTGTAACACCAGCATGTTCCAGGGTACGTAACGTCAGTATTTCAAGTATGGCCCTGTGTTCCTGCCTTTGTCCTCCACATATATGGCAGGCTTTGTCCTGCTGTGATACGGTTAGGAGTTGTTAGGTAATGGCCTATCATTAATTACTGCTAGCATTCCTACTAACATCCCAGTCATAACATGGGCTAACACAACATTTGTTGGTCAGGGTCCATACATGTGACAGATACATTGACATTACCACAAGTAATGAAGTAATGAATGTCCCCTAGGGCTTCACTACAGGGTGTAATTGGAGGCTGCTGAACTACATCTGATATTGTCGATTGTTACGTATCATGCAGGCAAATCCTTTGTCTACTGTTGTATGAATTGTAGGGCTTGGCCTGGACACCATAGTATGTTATATATCCACACTGTCTGCATCTACTGTTTTGTGTGGGCCTTGCTTCCATCACTGGTTATATACATCAACATCTATGTGATGTTAGTAATGGCATACATTATTGTATGGTACACAAATAGAGGCTGTCTGTGTATATATACCTGTGTGTTGTGTCATGTCCTTTGAATTGTGAGTGGGTATATGTGCAATGTATGTATCCCCTTTGTGGGACTGGTTGCCACATCACACATGTCACAGGCACCAGTTACAGGGCTTGTGGCTGGGGATATACATTGCACCCAGTACGTGCTTACTACTTCTACATATGTATGGCTACTAATACCCTTTGTCTGTGTATATGTGTATGTACCCATATATCCCATATATCTTATATATATATATATATATATATATATATATATATATATATATATATATATATATATATATATATATATTGATTTATATATATACCTGCACATGATTGTCAATGTATAGATGTATGTGCATGTCTCTACTGTTGTAATGTGTACCCCTTCGACATAGTACATTCCCTGCGGTACAATGGCCTATCTGCATGATATGTTACAGATATTGCCCTGACATGTACAGGTGACTTGGACTACTGTTGGAGCATTGTAGCTGTGCTGTGGTGGGTCCTGCCATCAAGTACTGCATGTGCTGGATATTGGATTGCACAGCATGTCTGTTAGGACTGGGGGGGGGGTTACATACCAGTAATTACCAGGTGTCCCTCATTTGTGACCCACCCCCATTAACTGTGCTCATGGTCTGTTATGTGGTACGGAGTGGGCCAGGAGTCCGTTCCATGTGGAAATCATGTACACATGTCTATCTGTATATATATATATATATATATATATATATATATATATATATATATATAAAAATGCAAAACTGCATTCACATAAGTGGAAATCGACTATCTGCACGGAGATTGCAGTTCAGTGGAGAATGGAAATTCATCCACATCCCCACTGTAGTGCGATCTCAGAGTTAGAATATATAAGTGGGGGTGTGTGGGGGGTGCAGCCCCCCACATGGGGAGTGCAGGGGGCTTGCCCCCCTGCAAAAATGTGATAGCTGTATAGGAGTTTGATTTACATCAGCTCCTATATGGCTATCAAGTGGTGGTTTTGACAACAATGTCGAGTCAAATGCATAGAGCATTTGGTTCGACATTGTGTAAGTTATTTTTTTTATTTTTTGTATTACTATTTGTTTATTTGAACAGAAAATGTTTTTCTGTTCAAATAAACAATAGTAAATCTATATATATATATATATATATATATATATATATATATATATATATATATATATATATATATATATATATATATATATATATATATATATATATATATATATGTATGTGTATCTGCATAAGTATATATGTGGAACCCCCGTATATAAAGGGATAGAACTGGAGATTAGTATAGATCTAGCTATGTATATGTATTCATATATATATATATATATATATATATATATGTGTGTGTGTGTGTGTGTGTGTGTGTCTGTGTGTGTGTGTGTGTGTGTGTGTGTGTGTGTGTGTGTGTGTGTGTGTGTGTGTGTGTGTATGTTTGTATATATATATATGTATACATACATACACACTGAACATATTAATCTATCTATGTACGATTGCTGTTATATGGCTATTTGTGAGTCATACATACACATATATATACCTATAGCTGCCCATCTGTCTACATATAAAGATATATATCTGTCCATATGTCCATGCATGTTCGACCTATATCTGTGGCCTGTACCTCATTCTCTTGGCAATTGACATGGATGACCTTAGGACTAAAGTCAGTCGTTTGTGTCGACACGTACTTGTTTCAGACGTATCATCTCCTTCAATATATGTGTTCTACTACATATAACTGTGTAACTTGCAATGTTTTAAGTGTATTAGAGCAAGATATGACAGATATCCCTATATGTACCCACATTATGGCACACTATGTCTGGGATACATGCATTAAGGGGTTGTGTGGTATGTTATTATTACATTTCCTGTGCTGTTGACTGATTGTGCTGGATGATATGTATGTGAAATGAGTGGTCATGTACATCTGCCATGGTTTACTGTTAAATCATGTAGTGTATGTTGTGCAGGGTCCCGATTGTGGGCCTTGCAGAGGCTGTATATTTTGTTTCAGGGCAGAACACTGGCTGTCAGATACAGAGTGAGCTAGGTACACTTGAGCAGTTGTAAGCGGGTGTGCGCGGGTTTGCTCAGAGCTAAGCAATGCTAACCTCTGGTTGCGTTTCCTTACACTCAGCTAGCATCTTCTTAGCTCAATCTATGTAGGCAATGCTTACCCTCATGCAAATACACGTACACACACTTAACACCTGCTTATCCATGTGTACTTCTGCTGTTATGCGCTTACACATGCTTACTAGTGCCTTAGTCATAATGGCATTTCACATGTGCATTTCAGGTACTCCTGTGCAAATATAAATGTTATTTAGTAGGTTATACAGCACAACGATGTTAACATACGGATTTCACATGGAAAATAGGATGTGCTGCAGTGGGACTCAGCCCGGGAATGCATGTCCGTTAGGCGGATGCTCTGGCCACTACACTATTGCTATTCTGCTTTGTTTGCATATGTCTACCATAATGACATACCCATGTTCCCTTCCCCTGGCCCCCGAGCTCCATGTACACAGCATCCATCCATTCCCCAGTTGCTAGCCCTGCCATACCACACCTCCACACATTTCCCTCTCTGCACGTCTTGGTACACCTCCAGTATACTGTCCCCACCCAAGCGTCTGCAGGCTCTTCATCTGTTTAGTCCATGTATGTACCAGCCTTACTTTGAATTTCCTCCGATAATGCTGGTGACATCTATGTGACCCACAACTGTTGGTTCATCCCGCCAGGGATGGATCTCTTGTTGTGTCATGAGTAGACCTATCTGGTCTACAGTGTTTCTCCCACTGGTAGCATCCTGCCAGGGTATTGTGTAGCAGTAGTTTACTCACACACCTGGCCAGCCTCATCTCCCGGTTCTACAGAATCAATGCCCCAGGTGTGACATACTGTGCATGAAGCATGCTCACACACCCCCACGGTGTGCACCGTATATCATTATTCCCTTCAGTATTATGCAGGACATCTGTTCTCACAGTATGATTGGACAGGCACTGTTCTGTGCTGCACATAGACTGCTCATAATACTGTGCTTGAGCAATGGACACGTGTTCTGGTATTAATCTGCACACTTATATACATTTCCTATACTGTTGGATGACTGTGCTGGATGATGTGTTTGTGATCACAGCAGCTGAATGTGTATCCGCCATGGCTTAGTGGAACTCACATTGACTGTAGTGTGCAGAGTCGGTGGTTTGCAACCTGGCAGTGCTGATTATTTTGATAATGGCCACGACAACAGCTGTTGGCTACAGAGTGACTAAGGCACTGTAGAACATCTGTAGGCAGGTATGCACTGGTTTGCATGAAGCACAGCATTGCTGACCTCTGGTTGCAGCGTCTTGCACTGAGTTGGCCTCCACATTGCTTCACCACTGTGGTAATCGCATACCGGCAGACAAACAGGCTTACACCCGCTTGCTCCCACATACACATGCGCAACATCATGCATTTTGTTCACATTTGTCAACCGGGACAATCGGACTGTATGCTTGTCCATTGTCAGCAGTGGCCCAGGGTGTAGAGCTCCACATTGACCCCAGCTACTTATTCCAATTAATACTGGGGTGTTCACATTCATAGAGTGTAACAGATGTAACATAGCTATGTCCCCATTCTTCATGCTTAGTTTACATTAAATTGTCAGTATTATCCATGCTTAGGTCAGGTTTACATGTCAGGTATGACTGTTGACAAAGGTCAGTTTAAGGTGAAGTTGGATTCCTGTTTCACAGGTCTGGATAGGTTACATGCAGGTATTCTGGGTAGGTGTAGTTATTCCATACCTGTGTGGTACAGTACAGGGGAATAGCTAAGGAGTAGGTAGGTAGGTAGTGAGGGTGACATTGTAACTGTATAGTAGCCTGTAGGTATAATTGGATTGGGAGCAATAGGGAAGGTTTGTCAGATGTTGGGATTTGTATGTGAGGCAGGACTAGAGGTGTCGGTATCACTAGTTGATGTAGTTGTATAGAGTGTGAGGTGGGGGGGGGGTTGCAAGGTGGTGAGCCTGTGCTGCTCCAGGTGTGCTTGTGGTGTTCCTTCATGTGTTAGTTACATGTGTCCTGTGGGGCAGCTGTGATACTACATGTGGGTTGGGGTTCCAGATACTGGCAATATAGTGGGGGAAGAGGGTGTCACCTACATGTTACCGTAAACATTAATAGAAATGGAACAGGGGCTGATAGGTACATGGTGTGCATGGTGCACAAAGGGGTGAGTTAGTAGGGGAATTATCCTGGGATGTGCAGGACAGCTGCAGAGAAGGTCCACAGCTGGCCATGTTGTCTATGACAACAGCTGTGCATATACACTGCATTTGGTGTTTGCATTAGACACTCCCACCCCTGGGTGGGGGTGAGGACTACAATAATACCTTGTGATGCCAATTAGATCGGCTTACATGCCTACAGTGGGGTGTTGTGACCATGTGTTCATAGGTGTTGTGTAGTGGGTTATGCAACAATACATATGGTTATACTGTACTTTGCCATGTAAACTGGACTGTGCTGCGGTGGGACCCATTTTGGGAATGGCTGCTTGTTAGGCGAAAGCATACCTGTCGACTGTACAGAATCTGCAGACTGTCTAGAGTTTGCTTCATAATATTGGTTTGTTCCTCTTACAATCTACACCTGTCTGGCAAATACCTGGGAACTGAAGTCATTAAATACAGACAAGTATTTGGGTTTAAGACTCCACATCCTTCAGATGAGTCATGCTAATGCATAATCTATTGTTGTATCAGCTTTCTAAGGTTGTAAGTGGAATATGTAATTTCTGTCCCTATTTGTCCCCCCAGTGGTTTAGGTTCTGTCCAGTGGTTTTGCTGTTAGAAGTTGAGAGGTATGGGCGGAAGCTCTGCCCAATTCGCAATATTACTTACATCCCCGGGGCGGTCCGAATACAACTGCACCAGCCAACACCTGCACGCCTAGGCCCATGATTGCATACCCATAGCTCCCCCACCTGCCCCTCCACTACAGCACTCATCCTTATTGTGAGTGCAGGTGGGGTCTAACCACACCACTACACACTGCCTACTCTCTACGTCTCAGGACGCATGTCGTACGTTGTCTTGACCCATGGGTCATCAGGCTTGCCCAACCTACTGGTCTGTGTACGTACACGGCCTGGTTAGATAAATCATCACAGGGACTGACTCCAATCATCATCAATTTTTGGGGTGTCCCACAAGGGACACTGTTTCATGATTAGACTTGCCAGGTCTCTCCCACTGGTAGTATCCTGCCTGTGATCTGGGAAGCAGTGGTGTGTTCACTTGTATCATGTGTTTGTATGTCTCACCTGTCTAGCTGGGGGGGGTTAATGCTACGTGTTACACATTTGTTGATTGGACCCCTCACCCCCATTGGCATGACCTGTGTACATATGTAACTCTTAACTGCTGTATCATATCTATATATATATCTATATATATAGATCTAGATATATATCTGCTGTATACTACTATTTAATAAATTGTTTTCTAGTCCTGAGGAGCTTTTCTTCCCGGGTCTCTGCTGTAAATGAGCCAAAAGCTCAGCCAGACTTTCCCAGTTAACAGATGTAAATTAAATGAATAAATCAATGAATATCCTAGCTATATATATGTGTATGTGTTGTTTTTGTTGTTGTTGTGTCTTTCGGTTTTTCCCGGTTAGGGGTCGCCACAGCGGAACTCTGGTCTGCTAATGATTGGCAGTAGATTTTTACGTGCCGAGTTGCAAGCCCTGACACACAGCCTTCAACGAAGGTACACCCATTCACGCATGTCTCCACACAGAAGATGCTCTAGCTGAGAATCAAACAGGACAACATCTTACTGTGAGGCGACAACGCTACCGCAGCACCATATATGTGTATGTGTTATGATGTAAAAACTAAGACAGAATGTATTGAAACAAAATGGATGCATTTGCTTAGAGTCAATGAAGGTAAAGTGTTAAATGAAGTTATTCCAATTAGGCCTTTATTAAAATCACGTGACTTGAAACACTAGGCTGTACATATAAAAACTCACTCCCCGGGATTCATGAAGCTTGTGCCAGGTGCAGGCGTAGCGTAGGCGGTATAATGCCAAATATGGCCACCGAGCGATTCAGGTACGATCCAATTCCACGTGCACTATCGGCGTACGCCAGATCTGCGCAGCTCCCTTCATAGGTATGCAAATCACCCCTTGCGTCATACTGCAGCATGTAAATGAAGGTACATAGCGATTCATGAAGTGGCGTAAGCGTAGCGTAAGCCTACAGAAATGTAAACCAAAAAAAAAACGGTTTACATGTTGATGAACAGAACATCATAGCCACGGAAGAGGACCAGACTCATGTATAACAAAGTTAACATATGCCAATCGCTAAATATACAGCTAATGGCATAAGAAAAGATGCACAACACATACAAAATAACATTTAATGTCATGGCCACAGTAATGCAAAGGACAACCGTAGGGCATGTCTGCGCAAACGGGAATACAAGGAAAATATATACAAATGTCATAAAATAGCAATGTAACAAAAATCATGATTTCACCATAATAGTCAATGGTATGCATGCTACATCACAACCAAGCTGTAAGGGTTGCTAAGGGCCTGTGACATCGCTCGGCGTGGTAACTATGAATTAGTAGTCAATGCCATGCAAATGAGGCAAGTAATAGTGAATTGCAATCATCCCGCCGGCCTAAGGATGTACAATACGGCACAGCACTACAACACTGAGGAGTGGTCTGTAGGAATACATGACATCAGCAGTGGGGTGTGCCACTGCAGCTGTAAGCACATTGAAGCAATGCAAATCTGGGCTGCCCATTGCTAAGCAAAGCCGGAGGACAGGGTCGTGGATGTAGGTATAGCTTTGCTCAGCTGAGAGCACACATGGTGCCCGAAAGTGCATGTGTACGTGGATGAAAATGTGCCCGAATCCCGGTAAGCAGACACACGCGCTGTGCACAACAGTCCAAAAAGGAAGTTTAGGGGAAGACAATAAGGAAATGCTACAGTAGGGTAATTGGAGTACAACTGAGCAATTAACACCTATTAACTCACAGTGGGCAATTGACGCCAGCTAACAAGCCTACTAGCAGCAACCTGCAGAACAGGATAGGGGAGGTGTCGGATTGCAACAAAAAGAGAATTGTAACCGCTGAGCAAAGCAAACCTGCAGTAGATTGGCAATAGAACACATTTGGCAAGACAATCCTGGTTCGGGAAAGTACAAAACAAGAAAGCAAGCTGCTGGATGCATGCCAGACAATGGGAGGGGAATCGTTAAGAAAAGTGGAGGCAAGGGAAAGAGGTAATCCATGGCAGCTAAATGTAATGTAACACTAAAGGCAACACAATAGCAGTATCCGTGGTAAAACACAAGATACCCTGCAGCTCCTAATGTACATACACACCCTATGACATCATCAGTGTTCAAAGCACAATAGTTAAAATCGTGAAGGCACCTCACACACACTTGTGTATTCCCAAACACTGCACCATCAGTGTAAACAGATGGGAAACTTTTACAATGTACATGTTGGAAGCTGCCATAGCTGTGATTCATCAGCATGTGTTGGAGACTGAAGGTGTTGTGGTGGATGATGCTGACAACCACCTCAGGCTCCAGCAGAGGAGAAGAGTGTTCAGACCAAGGGCAACCTACCAGGGGCTACATGATCTGGAGATAGTAGAGTGTTACAGGGTGGACAGGGACATCATACAGCAAATAGTTGAGCTGTGCCAGCCATGCCTGAGAGCCAGAAACAACAGAGGGGAACCCATCCCAGTGGATACGAAGGTATGTGTAAGCCTGAGAATACTAGCCACAGGTACATTTCAAAGGCCAACTGGAGATATTATGGGGATCTCACAGACATCAGCATCCAGGAAACTCCACCAGTTCCTGGATGCCATGTTACCACATGCCAGTGAGCATATATACTTCCCCCGAACTCAGGAGGAGTTGGCCAGCAATATGCATCTCTTCCACCATGTGGCACACTACCCGGAGGTACTGGGTGCAATAGACTGCACGCACATACATAGCAAGTCACCACCTGGAGACCATGGTAGACGCTATATAAACCGCAAGGGATACCACTCCATCAACTGCCAGGTTGTGTGCAATGCCCAGGGCATTATCACGGATGTGTGTGCTGGCAGCACTGGAAACTACCATGACTCCCACATCTGGCATGCCTCACAGCTGTATCAGGTATTTGTCAGGGGGGACATCCCATATGGCCACCTTGTGGGGGATGCTGGCTATCCACTGGAGCCCTGGATGATGACTCCCATCAGAAATGCACACACACCCATTGCAAGAACGCCATAATGAAGCACATGCACAAACCAGAATCATCATAGAGTGTGTGTTTGGGATGCTGAAATCACGGTTCTGTTGCTTGGACATATCTGGTGGAGCCTTGCAGTACTTTCCAGGCATGTGTGCCCACATCTTCATAGTATGTGCCATTCTACAAAATATTATCCTGCGGAAACAGCTGCAGCAGGGACATAATGGTGAAGGCCCTCACAGCCCACTGCAATTGCCAAGGCCATCACAGGCACAGAGGGATTCAGACCATGAACACCCTGTGTCAGCCCCAGTAGGCAGATGGAGTCGTGCCCAATATGCCCACGCCTTGGCAAAGAGGGAACATATAGTACATACACTGACAGTGTAGGCCCCTACGGTCTGACACACTTCTCCACCTGCACACACAGTAAAACGGATAGCACACACACATGACCACCTGTAAATTGTAATGTATAGGTGGCCTACTGTGTGAATCCTACATAGGCAGCCCTCATCTATTGCACATACTACAGCTATTGGAACAAGGAAAGTCAACACCTGAACAGTAAACGAAGCTAACAGCATATGTTGATACTGTATGTATAGGTGCCTAGGTACATTGGTAGGTACATGCCCGATTGTCAGAGGCTATGCAGCAGCCTAGGCAAAATGTGTCTGCTATCACCACCCTATCGGTCAACCAACTGTCCGTCTGTGGAGCAGAGCCAATAGCCGGATCCACGTTTGCAACCACTGTTCCCCACCTACTCTGCATGGATTCCCCGGTGTGTTAATGAGGGCCTCCATATAATGTAAGTAGGGATGTAGTGCCAAAGCATGGGGAGTACCCATGACAGGTATCTGCCACCCCAGCATTCTCCAGTTATGGTTGTGTCAAGGTGTAGAACATGACAGTGCGTGGCTCACTCTGACATAGATTCCCAATGCTGGAGCACATCCATTAAACATCACTTGGGCATACCATGAAGTGGTATCATCCATATGTAAACAAACTGAGTTACACATTTGACTACAGTATTGAGGAACAGCCATAGTACAGTCCACAAACAAAACACCATTAACACCTGTACAAACAACAGATAACCAAGTGGTAAAGCCACTGACTGTGTCGTGTATGTACCCGGTTCCACGTCATGCAAGGTCCGTAACGTAATCCTGATGGCACGAATAATGGATGTTGGATGTAGGTCATTAGAGCACGTGTAAGCACATGTTAGCAGGTTAATGCGGTGGCAAGTGACGGTAAGCGTTGTTTAAACAGGACTACACGGATATGCACAAAACAGGTTTAAGCTTAGCAGAATTCCGCACAGATCATGGTCAAGGATGTCCAGAACAGGTGAAACCAGCATTATTCAGTCATGTACTAACAGTGCCTGCTCTGAGAGGTAAAACGACCACTGGCAGGAGTAGAACACGCAACCATGTACGCACTCACCTATCACCAAGCTACCCGAGATGTACCAACGGCAGGTGTGTATTGTGACAGGTTAGAACACAAAAGTGCGGGGTTCAGCAAACAGAGTACACTACCATGTACCCAACAAAATGTGTGCACACTCTCTTTCCTTCTTCCTGTCTATACCTATATAAAATAGGTATAGAAAGGGTGATAGAGAGATGTATGTCGATATATACGGAAATACATATATCTGCGACTATAAAGACAGGTTAACGACATGTACACAACCATGGAGGTACAAATGAATAGGATACTGCCAACTACCGAATGCTTTACATACCAACATGCATAATCACGAGGCTGAAAGACTGAAAGATCACAGTACCTGAACAGTATAACCGCGAGTAATATTATCACGATGTCAAGGGACATTTAGTAATCGCCGCCAGTGCTGCGGACCAGGTAGCTGCTGTGTATAAGTGTGATTCCGATTGCTGCAGTGTGTGCAAGTTCATGTTGAGAGTGCAGTGTGTGTTTCAGTGGGACTGTAATGTGTGTGCTTGTGTGTTTGCATCGTGGGTCTGTTCGTGCACACTCAGAGGTAGATTATTACAGTAGTAGTGGTCATATCCGGCCTTAAGCATACGGTTACCACCTGTTCCACTTTGAGAGGGACAGTCCCTCCTTGAGCAGGTGTGTCCTGACAAAAATATTAAAAAGGGCAAATGTACCATGATTGTAGGACATAGTGATGTCCAATATATTAAGTAATAGTTGCATGAAATAGTTATGTCCGTCTCTCAAATACAAAAATTGTACAAGAAACAAAATAAGCAGCTAAAGTGCTACGAGAATACAAGGTTCAATGTAGGGCAAAAGTAAGTTCTATCCTTTGTACTGACAGTGTTTGTGTTGGCCTCTAAACCCTGATGTGTGCCCAGCAAATGTCCCAATATGGCCAATTGAAAAGGTGGCAACCCAAGACAAAGAGGAGGAGTCACCAACACAACAGCAATGAGTGCAAATACTTGTGACAGAAATACACAAGACAGCTTTCATGTAGCAACAGTTCAGTACATATCGATGTATTTGGGAGGATTGAAGGATCAACATCACCTGCATGCTATGTAGGAACCAATTAACAATGGTTTAATGACTAAGCCTGCAATAACCATAGCATTAGGCTACTAAATGACAGGTCTTCAATTAGGGAAGGGGCCCCCACCCACATATGGAATATGTATAAATGCAGTCCCCACAAACCTTTATCTGCTATGTACACCCACCTACATCTGCCCCACATCCGAAGCAATTGCATTACAGACTGTAATAACATCACAAATATCCACTCACTCAATGACATCTGCAGAAGTGTAAACATACCTTGTGAGAGACACACTTGTAATGGCGCCATATGAAATCGTTGCTGTTGTACAATGGAACAGACGCCGATGTTATAGGTTTTGTTTGCAATAATCTCATATCAGACGGTTGAGATAACAGCTACACTCACATGTAGAACTATTTACTCTGGCCGTCACACACAATCCACAGGGGACATGATTTCAAAGTATCTGGGTCTCTCCATATAGCTGTTACAATTCATCACAATACAATACATCCAGACTGTCTCCCTCGAAGATAGGGCAAAAGGACAATGCCCAAATGGAGTATTCAATTATACACCACTGTTGCCATGTAATTGGCCAATGGAGTAGCTGCACAGCTGATGTGCATGTAATAATTTACTCCGGAACACCAATTGGTGGCAGGATACCACATGTTACAGGTATCCACATATAAAATGATGGCTTGCCATACATTCAAACCGTATGCTCATACCACTGAATTGTTTAAAGAGGAAAGGTGTAACACAGATAGTATTGTATACTCGGACCACTAAGAAGGTATGTAGAACACTCAGTATGTTAGTGTATATAGTGCCTGTTCTGTATAAATGAAAGTGTACGCAATGCAGACAGTGGGAAAAGGTATTATGTAGTGATGTCTTGATGAGCATAGTAACACTTGTAGAAATTGTGTGTACTGCAGTGGGCCACAAGTTAAACACCTCAGACACCACAAGGGATGCTACATAAGGGCTTTAAACATAAAAATTCCACTCCAACCGCTGTTGGTGGTAGGGTATGTCCAACAAGTATGTGCCATAACAGGGGATAGCGTATGTCGATATACAGTAACAGTAGGCATATGTATGGGCGTATAATGAGAATAACATGCCTAAAGTGGTCCTACTGTGCAATTATGCTTTGCATCATGGGATATGGTTTCAAATATGTGTAAATTACAGTATTGTAGGTAGATAAGTCAAATATTGTACATAGTATGACTGGTATATTATGCAAACATAAGGTATGTGTATTAGACTGTACAATACACATTAACAGGATACATATGTCTTGTAGTCACCAGACAGTGTAACAGCATGTTAGCTAATTGAAATGGAAGAGCTACTCAGTTATCCATGCACAAAGGACATGTAATAGCGTCATAGATTCACAGTTAGGTACTATGCTGTCTGGCCAAGTCCATTTGTAAGCCCTAATACAGTGTTGTCACTGGTGGCACCTCCCTAGGTTACTGTACTGTGCCTTTGAACAGCACAGCCATTTGTTTCCTGCACCTGTGTACAGTACAGCCATTGCAGTAATCCCTGGCATACATGTCTGTCCCCCATCCACCCATCGAGGTACCTCATGAAAAGTGCTAGTGAGGGTCCCTGTCTGATGTACATAGTAATCATGTTCCAAAGCATGGTGAGTGTCTGTTTCAGGAATGTATCCCTCCAGCATGTGCTACTCATCATAGCGTTTGGGTACATATCCCAGAGCATGTCGCTCTTAGTGGCCTTTGCTTATGTTGCTTATGTGGAGCATATCCATCAATATTGGTGTGTACATGGGCCTTGTATGTTCAGCAGAGGTCACCTCCGAGTATGCAAATGACTTCAGTTGAGGTTCCAGTAGTTGTGCTGCATACGTCATCCTTTGGAGGTGAGTAATACTGTTGGTGTGTTGATGTTGTGGTATTTAAAGCCATTTCTGTCCCGTAAGGTACACTCCAAAGAGGGTGTTGTACCCCTGAATGTGTTTCATAAGTCAGGAGTATAGAGGTACAATGGCAGGCTTTGTTCCGGCTACAAACCAGTACAGGTTACGGTGGCCATGTAGAAGGATATCCACTCACTCTTGGCAATAGGTTATCAAAGGAGTGGGTGCTATCTATGTGTGTAGTACGATCCCTTACAATGTCTCATGTATGTAGGGGACCACCACCTATGTGATAGTCGCAGAGTGATTGTTGTAATCCAAAGGGTATTTCTATGCACCGTCTGCCACGCTGCTTGAGGCCATGTTACCAACGGCAGGTATCCGTCACAGTGATATCCATATGGAGGGTGTGTATATTAGCTGGTGAATCAATCATGGCCCCTAGTTTGCAGTCGTCTGGAAACCTATTCAGGGAAAGTCATTCTGTGCTGGACTGTACCTCAGGGAAGTACATAATGAACATGAGGGTCCCTATGACCGAGGACTGGGGTATGCCAATTGTAAGTGATGTACAGTAGGATCTGTGGTATGCTACCCTCACTGTGTGTGTCCTGTCTGTGAGCCACTGTGCATAACATCCCAGGATGTATGGGTCGCTGTGCAGGTGGATGTGTATAGTGACAATACCAGAATGGTGAATGGTGTTGAAAGCCAATGAGAGGACAAGGTAGGCTGTGTGGACCCCCATACCATCATCTACAACCTTGGTAACTGTCTCGCAGGACTCCACCAGGTTTAGGAGCCATGTTGTAGACCTACCAAATCCAACCTGGGTAGTATCAAAGGTGTGGAGGCCAACAATGTCTCTGTGAAGGACTTTCATGATGATGTTCTCAATAGCCTAGCAGAACAGTCTAGTCAGGTGTATAGGGCAATAGTTCCTCTGGTCCATTATGACGCCACCTCTGTGGAGTGTGATAACTGTTGCTGTCCACCAGTCAGGGTCCACAATGCCTGATACAAGGCTACTAGTGAATCTGGTGCCCAAGTGGGAATCCATGTCATTCTGAGGTTTGTGTAAAATGCAACCTAGGATGTAGGATGGTCACATGGAGTGTGTGTTCCAGGCTTTAGAGAGAGCAGGTCTGAATGGCATAGTTGTGACCGCTGGGACTCTGCAATGATCCTGTATAGATGTGGGCCCATTATGGTGTGAGAGGGGTGTAAAGTTAGCTGCCAGGTTGTTGCCAATATCAGTCAGTTCTGTAATGTGTCTGCCTAACCATTGTATGTCAGAGCAGATGTGGGTATTGCCATTGAGAGTAGTGACATACCTCCATAATGCTTAGTGGTATTCCTTTGAATGTGTCGCAGTAATGTTGACGTAGCTAGTGCTGGAGGATGTAAGAAGGGATCCCAGAATCTAACTGAGGCTGACTAGGGAGCTACCCCACCCCTGGGAGTGTACCCTACTTTGCAACTGTCTCCTCCTGTTGTGCAGTATGTCCATGGCAGTGGACCCCCAGAGGGGCGTCCGTTATGTGGTGGGTACTGTCATGGCTCTGTGTGGGATAGCATGATCCATGCAGTCGTGCAAGTGCTAATGAAGTGCAGTTGGGAATGTTTCTGCGTTTGTAACTATATTGTCCATCTGCAAGGGTGTCATGGTGTTTACTACTCCTGTCATACAAAGCGTGAAGTTGGCTCTGTAGAAATATTGTACTGTGTTTTCTGTGAAGGGTGTGGTGCCGTGATGTGGATAACAAGGGTGATTAGCATACGTTCGGAACTGACCAACGAGGGGATACCCCAGCTGTGTTACACCAGTCACACATGTTGGTAATGTCCAGGTCTGCGATATTGTTGGCCTTGGTGGTGGTGTGTATATGTTGACTCAGCCGAATGGAGTTTATCAACCCACGACAGTGTTGGCCTAATGTGTAGGTACATGAGTAGGTATCACAGTTAGGTGTGTGGTAGTGTCAGTGTCACATCAGTAGTTCCTGTGTGAACCCTACTTTCCAGTACACCAAGAAATGAGGGATGATAACCAAGGGGTATGTTGTGGAATCTTTAGCAAGCTACAATTTGTACAGCAGTTCTGGCCACAGTTAGTTGCACTTGGATTGCCTCTGATGCATCGTGCCAAGCCACCAGCATGGAGGTGTGTACATCCCTGTGACATATGAACACACCTCTGCCGTGGGTGTTGTGGTCCTGGTTACATGACTGAAAGGTGTGGTCTGTGTAATAGCCTGTCAGTGCAGGGGTGTTCTCCGGAGTCTAGAAGCAGGTCACGGTCACTGCAGAGACATCAAAGTAGTCCATTATAAGGCGTGCCTCAGATGAGTGCGTTTGAGATGGAGATGTCAAGCACTGAGTAACAATACCCTCAGGCTTGCTTGTACTTGTTCAGGTGGTGAATATGTGTCTGAAATGTGTCTAAAACAGGCAGTATAGGAGCAGCAAGAGCCTGAAATGTTACTCATAATCCCAGGGCCGACAGATGCAGGCCATCTGTGGCAAAGCATTGAGGTTTGTCAACCATGTCAGTCAAAGCAGACAGATACTGGATACCCTTGGAATGACACCAGATGCATAGGCAACTGTTGACGTGAATAATTCCATTGTGCCACTGTGTCATCAGTCTGGACTAACGCAGAATGCTTCTCAGGGCTAGGGTGATACCTGCCTGGGCTACAAGATCAGAGAGCTATTGCATGTCCCTGTACATGTAGTCCAGGAAGTTACATCTCAGGGCATTCACACTAACGTGGAGAATGACATCCATATTGTACCTGTTGAGGAGTGACCTGAGTGCATAGGTCACATTGTGGATCCTGTTACCCGACAGCCAGATGTCAGTGACTATCACCTTGTGTGGCCTGCTGAGTGGGACTTCAGTGTGACCGCCTACAGAGTCACCTATGACTAGTGTGTTGTGTATGTTATAACACCCTATTGGCTGTAGTTGACAGGCACACATGAGTCTGTGGCCTATAAGCAATTGTTGTTGTATTTGGTGATGGGGGCTGCCTCGGTTGCCTACATAGAGTAGTATGGTGAGGCTCCGCAAATGTTGTACTCGTACTATGTGTGGCCTGTGGTGGTGGAGATCTACTGAGACTATGTGATGAGTGGTGTGTGCTGCAAATGTTTAACATCCCCACATGATTGTCAGGGTAAGTCTGTGTTGGAGAGAGCATTACCTCCAGCATGGCTACATATGTGCATCTCCCACAGGCTGTAGTGTCGTATGTTAGGAGGTGAGGATTGACTGTGTACATGAGCCGATTGCTATATTGCCACATGTTGCCCACAGTCATCATATAGACAGGCAATAACACTGGTAATTGACATTTGGACATGCCTGTCTAATCAACCAGTACTCACAAGATATGTGAGGTAAGTGTGTACAACAGCCGTTGTACTGCAAGCATGCTGGAAATGTTAGGACAACAGTGTTTACCCGTAGGAAATGAGTAGGTTTGAGTGATAAAGTAATTAGTAGCTCATGAAGTGTGTACATGTTCTGAACAAGTGCTGAGCATGCATAACTAATACAGATTGGGTGTCGGGTAATTTCAACTCACTGCCTCCCCAATAGGTACACAGTCACATATCCATGAACATGACAGAGCCCCTGAACCATAACTATGAAGGTACAAGGTACACTCAGGCTGCATGTGACCTGTCCAAATCCCTTGTTGTAGAATACACATATGCAAAACAGTTGGCTCAACACATACACTGCCATGTAAAACATAGGTTCATGGCAGTCTGTGAAAATACGGAATGGATCAGACTAACAGTTATCACAACCCACAAAGTGGAGACGCCACTCATAATGGGAGGCACAGCACTATCATCCTGCTGAGTATGATCTGAAAGCCTATGAACCTTAATCAACGTAGATGTTGTTAGCAGTACAGATGTAGATGACAGTACTGATGTATACACACTGCAAAGCATACCTGTGACAGGTCAGAGGACATCATCACACATACTGTTTTCCACCTACACTCAGTATACTACATGTACCATTGTATGTCACAGGAGTGTTCTAGCAGTGGTCTGTTCACAGAAGCAACACTACAAAAGGCGTCTGACTGACATGTGCATAGCACACCAGTGGCAGCTACAGTAAACAGGGTTAATGTGTTGTACTCCGCTGTCATTGTAGCCTATACCACACAAACAAATGGGTGGCATCTGCATATGTGAGAATGTGAATGGCCATGACCTAGGAGCAATAGCTGACTCAGTGTTGCGGATAACATACAGCATGGGCTTTGTGGGTGAGGTGCGTGACATATGTGCACAATCTGACAGCAGCTTATTGCATTGTCACCACTATGTTAATAACCGTGTACCCATTAACTACCACCTCAGCAGCGGTCAACATTATGGACACTGTGCGTACGGGATAGTGCTTTGCAGTTTACCTCCCTGAGCTAGTGACATCACCAGGGCTATTAGATAGTCATAAGAGGCAACCTAAGTCATGACAGGGTGATATCCATGAGCATGGAGATAATTGGACAGCCATAATCAGCACTCATGTAACCAATATTGGATCACATATCATCTTTAAGGGGTATTGGCCATGCTGGGATGGGCATCACCAGCCTTCACAATCCTCATCTCCACTATGCAGCATGCTGCCTACCCTGCATAAAGACATGTGCAACACTGTGATGTTGGACCTGCTACACGTACATATCCTGATCTGAAAGACATACGTCATGGACAGCCACCATCCTAGTACAAGGGTCGCCACATGCCGGACAGATCCCTGTGCCATACATGTGACGTACTCTTGCCATACCATGCAACCCTGTCCAGCAAAGCTGTACATGTCATCTCTGTCATACATGGTGTGATGACTGCATGGTAGATGTATCAGTGACTGTCTGGATCAGTAATGTGGCACTGATTCACCTGTCACCGGGAACATGGCTGTCGGATACAGCTATAAAGCCTGACATCCTATGGCCATACATGGCCCAGGGCATACAGGATACTACATGATCCTGGCCGTACATGCTATAGTTGATAACTATCCCTGTGAATACCATCCAGATAGCCATTGTCCCATGTGTATCACATGTGCAACAGCGGAGATATGTGGCAGGATGTTGAACTGTTGTACAGTGCCGTGTAGATGTATATGGCAAAACACATGCTTGTAAAGGTTTCCATGCGCATGTCTGCATTGTCACTGCCCATGTCCGTGAAGGCAGTGTATGTGATGATATGTGACATATACACAGCATCAACGTCAACAGCAGTCATGTGCACACATCCAGGCATGTGCTGATAGGTAGGAACACCAGTACAGGCAAACAGACATGGCCACATCATGACAGCATTCACATGGAGTATGAGCAATGTAATGAGGTGACACACGTATATGGTGATAATATCCAATACACATTGGGTGTTACATGTGTGTGAAACAAACATGTAAGTCATGTGAGTGTCATGACGATTTGCAAAGACAACTGTTCATAAGTACTAAATGTAATACACATGAATGTGCATCTCTGTTTCTGTGCATCTCTGAGATGCTGTGACCTGTCTCCATCATTATGTCTTACAGATAATGCCTCGATCACGGCTGCTGGCACATAGCCGCATGGAGGATGATGCACTCATACCATACCTCCATGATAACTATGAGGAACTGTTCAGCCATTTGTCACAGCATGGCCAGCAGCGTGATGACCTATGGCAGGAACTTCGCAGGAGGGTCAATGATGTGGGTGGCCATAACCGCACCTACCAGCAGGTGTGCAGACATTGCACGGACCTAATCCGACATGCTAAACAGCGTGCCAATGCAATCGCCAGGGAAAAAGGAAGAACAGGTGGTGGGCCACAAACCCAGCCCCCACTCACACCTACCGAGGAGCTACTGGCCAGCCTGGGGACCCCATCAGAACAGCATCCACAAACTCTAGCTGCCATCGTGGAGGTGGGTGTCTCCCAACCACAGAGCCTGGAGTTGCCTGGTAAGTCACTACTGCACATAGAAATATCATATCCCATTTAGTCGCATGTGTCACTGTACATGATGTAATGTAACATCATATGCAAGGTATGTTTGCACACATGCCGCATACTATAGTATGCTACCCTGTGTATGCACACATGTGCATACTCCATAGTATATGCTATTGTACTGACAAATGTATTAACATGCAAAGTGCACCCTGTAGCTGTCATACAGTCATGGATAATGATCTAACCACTGTGTCACCCCTATACAGGTACCTCTGGCGAGCCGCAGAGACAGCAGTTCATTGCAGGTGAGACAGTTATCAGTATCAGGCATGTGAATGGACAGAGCTATTCACCATGTGGCCAGTTAACACATGTACACATAATGTATGGTCCAGTCACGATATACAGGTCACAGCATTCATCAATCACACTGGCTACCCATGTGCAATATCTAAAAACAAAATGAAACAACAACATTACCTCACAGTAACTCTCATTGATAGATGTGTGGACAGCTGTCCATACAATGGTGGAGGCGTTGTTCAATGTATGAATATGTACTATACATCATAGCAACACATGTGGGGTACGCAAACAGTACTATACAGTGAGTTGGGATATGGGCAGCTCACATGATCCACCATTGTGGAATTTGCCCCTGCAATGAGTGCAGACATTGTGATGTGCCAGCTGATATGTCCCAGACATGTAGTGGTCCGGCTGCAACATTGTCACACTATCCAATAAAACATACCCCACATACCAGACATACAACACTTTGTCTGTATAACTCTGTGGACATTGGAGTATCTGACATCTATGGGTGTATGTCATATGGGACAACTCAGACAGGTGACATAGACATCCATCACAGAGATCTGGCCAACACATGTTCACACATAGCCATGGAGGATGGCCAGAGACATGTAGTAACACACAGTAGATGTGATGTGTATGTGTGTACACCCTGTTGCACATTGTCTACACACGGTCCATCTATAGCCTTTGTTGAATGGTTATATAGTAGATGTGGAACACTGGACATCCTAACAGCCTGTGCACAGCTTGTGGAGGTGTCACTTAATTTGACCACATACGATGTGTTGCACATCATGACTGTGTCACAGCATGGAAGTTGTCTCCTGTACAGCTTCTACATACATACACAGACACCACATCAAGCCAGAGATGCCGTACATTTCCTTGCTGCTGTCGGACATCAGTGTCAGCCGTGCACCTCATGTGTGTGGTACATACATATCATGTGGAACATGGTGTATTGAGCAATCTACCATGTGTGAACACGGTTGACAGGCATCGAAGACATGTTAGCAGTTGTGCAGGGCTGTCATCAGTATGTTGTCCGGTGACCTGCCACACATGACACAGCATGGTTTAGTGTGTATACACCTCAGTGACGTGGGTCACAATCCACAGTATGTATGTATTGTATATGCACACAGTCATGGCTATGCACTGTATGTGTATTCCACACTGTATAGCAATAGAGACACCTCAGGATTCCATGCAATGGCACTGTGTCTGTACTTCACACTGTATAGCAATATAGATGCCTCATACCACCCTCAATGGTCATATACATCTGCTAAAAGTGCATTTGATCTGTAGGGAATACAGTCAACACTGCAGTGTGACACTATTACACCACTGTACATGTGTCAGGACACCATTGTGTCAAACATGTATGCATGTCACTGCACACATCTGAAGATTACATGTCATACTACATGTTAATGTCAAGGACATATGCCTCACATCAGCCATGTGTACTGTTAACTTGTGCTGGTCCACATGGTGTATCACAGGGATGCATGCTTATTACCATGATTGTGTGCAATGCATGGCTTCTGCTATGACACATGCTTGCTGTTGTGTGCAACCCAGGGATGTAATCTAACTAACACTGTTAATGTCTGAGATGCATGCCATCTGCTGTATCACATGCATGCTGCATGCCTTCTGTCATATCACATGCATGGTTGTCTGTGTGTGTCTGTGCATGTGTGTCTGTGCGTGTGTGTGTCTGTGCGTGTGTGTGTCTGTGCATGTGTGTCTGTGCACATGTGTGTCTGTGTGTGTGTGTATCTGTGCGTCTCCATTGTAATGTAGAGTCTTTGTTTGCCTTCACAGGTGATGTAGGTGCATTGCCCTCCTGCGGTCCATCTGATGTTAGTGTCCCCACAGACTCTAGCAGTGATGAACATATGCTTGAGGTACAGGCAGGGTTGTCAGGGGCTGAATCTGTGCCTGTGGTTGCCATCCCACCTATATCCCCCTCTTCCCCGCACACAGTTCTCATGCCAACACATACCCCATCACCAGTGGTCATAGAGGAAGGACAGTTACCGTGTGTCAGCGCAGAACAGGAAGGTATGGTGGCCACGGAAGGTGTGTTGTCACACCATGGTGTCAGTGAACTGACCACAGATGCGCCACACATGTATATATCCAGTGCTGCTCGTAGGAGGACCCCTGGCCGACATGCACCTGCATGACAAAGTGCAGCAGCTGGTGTCATCAGACACATGTTTCAGACTGTAATGGTGGCACAGGCACGTGCTGAATGGCTGAACAGAGAAGGGCAGAGGCTTCAGAGGGCTGCTATCCATTCTTTGAATGAAAACATCCAAGCATTGGCAAATGCTCAACAGCAGATTGCTGATGTTTTGGCAGGCAATTGGGTGACATGGTTGGAATCCTTGACCGTGGCATGGCAATCCATGAATGTGAGCTGTCTGTGCTGGAACATCTGGTAGGAGTGAGGCATAGGCCATGTGGACATAGGCCAGCTACACCACCTGGTGCAGGTCTATGCGAACGAGCCACCTCACATGCCCGCTCCCATAGTGCCGGTAGCAGCAGCAGTGCAGCTGGTGCTGCGCTGTCCACACCAGGACACAGCAGGCCATGTGGACGTGGCCCTGGATGGTCCCAGCAGGGACATGGTTCCAGTGGACATGTGTCATCATACAATACCCATTCTCTACCTCTGTCTGGTAGTACCCGTGCAACCCCTGGCAGGCACAGGTCACATGGCCGTGGATGGACACAGTGAGCTGTACAACCTGGTCTGTACAATCTGGAGCTGTCAACAATACCCCTATGTAGGCCGGATACATGGCAGAACTGTGTGCACACATACACGCACACACCAGAAACATCTGTAGGGCACCGACATCCTCATGCATAATAACCACACATGCCCAAGTAGATCACAGTCCCTAACCCACACACACATGATGTCATCCACTGGTGCAGCCTAGGCCCCTGGTAAACAATATCACCCTGTGCATATGATGATGCCTGTGCTGCATCCCTGTTATCCACACCATCGGTGCAGGGACATGCTCATATAGTCTGATGCACAGGGTTAACAGATTAGTGAGATAGCTGTATATTACAGTTGTTGTGTACTGTTGGCACACAGCAGACATGCCATATACTACAGGATTAGACTGCATTGTTATATGTTCACAGTATGTGTTTTGCTAACAGTCACAGCATGTTGGTAATGATGCCCTGCTTCCCTCCTTAAGGTCTCATTGCATGTGCCAGTACGTGACAGTGTTTGTGGTTGGAATGCATTGTTTTATGTTCACAGTATGTGTCTTGGTAACAACAGTAACAGCATGTTGGTAAGGATGCCCTGCTTCCCTCCTTAAGGTCTAAATGCATGTGCCATTAAGCACCAGTGTTTCCAGTTACAGATGTATACATGTGGAGTACTCACAGGCATGGATGGCAATACCAGCATGCTATATGTAGCCTCTACCTCACTGTTAGTAAGGCTGACATTCCATACATCTCTACACACCTACCGATCCAGGAGCATGTGAGTTGTGTACTAGGCTACTGTGGCTAGAGACAGGAAATCCATACCAGGTGACTTCACAGGTACAGCTACATGGTGTGAGGGGTTTACACAGCAGTCTAGCTGATGTCAAAGGTGGGGGCCAGTTGACAGCATGGGGACTCACTGTGTAGCAGTAAAACACTGTCACATTACAGTATGTGAACACACACAGACATACACAGACACACAAAGTAACACACCCACACTCATGGGGTCAACAACACTGTAACACACACTGGATAGTGTTGAGGTGAGGACCCCTGCCTCTGTGCTAATCACCATTACAGTACTGAGCACCCACATGATGTGACACAGAGAATGAACATGTACAGGTAGTCAGTAATGTGTAAGACTGACAGCATCAACAGGGTAGTAGATTGCATCACCTTGAGGGGTTGGGGCCCTATCAGTTCTCAATGGTAGCATGCATCCTCACTCCATGCACCAGACAGCCATACATACATACACATACACACACTGGAGTCCACATGTCATGCACATACAGATAGCTGACGTGTGTGATACACACACCACCCATGCCTATGTCTTGCTGTCTGCACTGCAGTATGTACAGATCTCTACAACAGTGTATAGGGGTGGGTAACAACTGGGATATATTACCCACCATATGTGGCATATATGGTCACACAGGCAAACACACATGGCAGTACTGTGAAACAAACACCTGCTATCTTCTGATACATCTGACAGACATGCAGCAGGATTGCCCGCATTACAATGTGTATCGACGCTACCTTTGGCAAGTGTGCTGCTATATGAACATGGGAGGACTTAAGTGTTACAGGTGTCAACTGCTTTACAGTCAATGACACCCTGACCGCTTTGTAGGTTGTATATGTACACCTTCAATTACCGGAAACATAGCCTACTGTTTGCACATGTTTTGGTAGGATGGCGTGTGACACACCTGTGAGCTGTCTCCAGCAAACATCCACCTGCAGAGGTGGCCCACCACTTTATGTACATACATCCATCCATACCTGATGTACATCTTACCGTTATGTCAGTATTTCACCATATACAGGTGTCAATGATGGGACTGCATTGCAACTGCACGTTGTAGTCAGACACAGATAAACTGCAAACATCAGCTACTGCTCATGCATTGCAGCTGAATGCACACCACTACATGTACATGTGTATAGGTCCTACATTCCTCTCATGTAGCCATGTTTGTATGCATTGCAATTGGTGAACATGTGACATACATGACACATGGACTGTTGTATGCTATGATAGTTGTCATGGGTAACCAGTACAGAGGGAATGTTAACTCAGTCAACATTGCTACCTTATGTACTGTTATCATTGAACAGCCATGGACCTACCTTCCATGTGCATGCATGTAATCAATGTAGCCACGTGTCTGCATGAAGGACAGCATTAGCTATGCTATGTACATATGTGTTTTGTGTGTGTGTGTGTGTGTGTGTGTGTGTGTGTGGGGCATGTACATATCCACGGTGGTTACATGTATGTCACATCCAAACATGGGTGTGTTGCCTGGTGTACAGCAACAGTTATCTGTTACAGCTGTATAAGACCCAGGGCCCCTGTTATGTGTACAGCCGACCTGGTTATGATTAGTGGTGTCACCGCATTGCATAACACATGATGGAACCCTGTCAGTACATGGGTAGTCTGCACAGTTGCTGTACAGCTAGGTACAGTACACTGGTCATGAGTAACATGGTTTTGTACTAATGTATGGATGTGTGTCGCTGGTCCAAGGACACAGTGATGTGTGAGGGCTACATATTACAGTGTGGCATTTACCACTGTGATCTGCACCTGATACATCTGTGATGGCTTTTGGGAGTGTTCTGGTCAGTACATGTGAGTGGCCCTCATATACGTGGGGACACTAACACCTGGAGCAGTCCGTAACGGTCTTATGGCACACGTTTGTATCTGAGGTATACAGTGGTAGTGCTATTGTGCACAACTGAGCCTTATGCCAGGTGTTCCTCACTGCACAGATGTCAGTATTCCCCAGTGTTGGATCTAGACTGGCAGCTGTGATTACGAATGCTACACATCTAGCACTATTTGGCATACACATACAATGCAGTTGTCCTGTAGGTGTCAGGGTGTTTACCTGGTCTCAGGTTCTTCATCTATGTATGGTACTACATGTGCGAAGTACCCACTCCTGCCAGGACAACACCACAGGTAGTATTAGTGTGCCAGCAGCAGATGTTGTGTACACGACCGGTGTCAGACATATGTCATACAGCGTTCATGCTAACAATGATGACTATCGACACACTGTGCCCTTCCCTGTTTAGAATCTGTGTGCATACAAGACAGCCCTTCGCTACTAAGTGTGTGAGCATACCCAGTACACCGTTTTGTAGATGGACACATAGTAGCACACATCTGTCTGGAATGCACTAAGTGAGTGAGCAAGCCCAGTGACACCATGTGTCAGTTGTGTGCCCCTGTATATGGCCATGGCCGTTGTTATCCTGTATAGCCATAGTGGTTATCCAAGCATCAGATGGAAATACCCCACTTCAGGATGGATTCCTAAATTTAACACAGTGGTTCACAGGTATGTACACCATAACTGCCAGCATCCATGTTGATGTCTGCATTCCTAGATGGTCATATTGACTGTCTTGAAAGGTGTACTGTCTGTGGTGCATCTCGTATCTATGTAGAGTTGTACTACTGCTCCATAGATAGCCAGTTGTCCTGCTCACACCACTGCCATGTGTTCATCTCCGTCTGCCTTGGGACACTATTATGCTTTTAGACTGATCACACTCCATATAATCCCTATCGGTGTCTTTGCCTTTGCTGATTATGTCACCCACCTGGAAGTATGCCTCTGAGAATGCTGTGATCCAGTAATCTCGGTAGCACGTTCTGTAGCTGCATAATGCTGTAGTGTGATAAGGTAGTCAGTTCTATGTTCTAATCCCAGCCCTGGTGTGTGTGTGTGTGTGTGTGTGTTACCAGCTGCCTGGGGACAGAATGATGTTTTTAGACAGCTCACTCTCCGTACACTCCCTATCAGCGTCTTTGCCTTTACTGATGATGTCATCCACCTAGAAGTTTGCCTCTGTGAGTGTTGTGATCCAGTAATCTTGGTAGCTCATTCTGTAACTGCATAATGCAGTAGTGTGATAAGGTAGTCATGTAGTCAGTTCTATATTCTAATCCCAGCCCTGCCATGTGTGTGTGCATTACCAGCTGCCTGGAGACAGAATAATGCTTTTAGACAGCTCACTCTCCGTACACTCCCTATCGGCGTCTTTGCCTTTACTGATGATGTCACCCACCTAGAAGTCTGCCTCTGGGAGTATTATGATCCAGTAATCTCGGTAGCATGTTCTGTAACTGCGTAATGCTGTAGTGTGATAAGGTAGTCAGTTCTATGTTCTAATCCCAGCCCTACCATGTGTGTGTGTGTTACCAGCTGCCTGGGGACAGAATAATGTTTTTAGACAGCTCACTCTCTGTACACTCCCTATCAGCGTCTTTGCCTATGCTGATGATGTCACTCACCTAGAAGTATGCCTCTGGGAGTGCTGTGATGCTCAAATCTCAGTAGCGCATTCTGTTACTGTGTAATGCTGTAGTGTGGTAAAATAGACAGGTAGGTGCTCGATTCCAAGGTATGGCAGGTGTGTGTGTTTGGCAGTTATACCCTGTGTGTTGGAATCTGTGGGCGACTAGCTGCAGGATGTGTTCAGAGTGTTTTGTTGCTGGCCTATATAGTGTCCACAGCCCGCATAATCTGCCAAGACACTGGGTTGTGAACACATACATTCGCCAATAGGTCTGGTGAGTAAATGTCAGCAGCCCTACTCTTACCCTTAATATAGTCTGACCCATGTGACGCAACAAAACACACATGTCTTGATAGTAACAACACTACATGATGCAGGTGGCACATGTAGTTTCCTTTTCATTCCTGTCTAATGCTTTGCTGTCATGTGGTCCACTGTTGTGATATAAATGCAATATCTACATATGTGTGTATATGTATATGTGTGTATGTATGTATATATATATATATATATATATATATATATATATATATATATATATATATATGTGTATATATGTATACATATAATATATATGATATATGTAGATATAGAGAGATAGACATAGATATATACATATATGTCTGGGGACATCAGCACTATTGAATGATTGTGTTGGATGATCTGTACGTGATAACCTCTGATGTATGTATATCTGCCATGGCGTAGTGGTAATGCACATCGTCTGTTGTGTGCAGGGGCCCGGGTTGTAGTCGTGTAGACACCGGTTATTTTGTTGCTGGGAAGACCATGGGACATCGAATACGGTGATAGTAAGGCACCTGTTACCAGTTGTGTACGGATCTGAGCGACACTAAGCAGTGGTTATTAATTTGGAGGTCCGGTATGGGTCATATAACTATTCATTAGACGACTATACTATGCAGATGAGGTTGACAATAGTGTATCCCATTTATCCCCAGGGTGTGATGCAGATCCCTGGAGTGTATGTGTGTAGATAGCCGGGTGCAGGGCTCAAATATAGTTGACAGCATGGGAGGGGGGTCAGGCATACTGTATGTACATTCCACACCTGTGCCTCGGGAGTTTTCCTGCCATAGCACGCCTAAGCTAGGGGGTGTGTCCTGCCTTGGGACATTGGGAGGGACAACAGCAGTGGTGGGGTTGTCAGGGTGAACAGGCTGCACAAACAGGTGATGATCAGCACAATCAGCAGATGACATGGCCAGCCAGCACCTGAACAGTACAGTAATGTGAGCAAGCAGCATACACACAGGTTTCTTAAGCACTCTACACCACCGGTGTATACCTGCGGGGACATTTCACAACACAGTCCAACCAAATGAGAAGGGCTGCAGCAGGCAACATAGACCAACATGTGCAGGAGGCTGAGGGCAGTGAGGATGTGTATGCTGCCGAACAAGCCTTACTGGGGTGACATAAGACTTTATAGACCCAGGGTGACTTACCAGGGGCTACATGAGCTGGGAATGGTGGAGCACTATGGGGTGGACAGAGACCTCCTACAGCGGCTTGTTGACCTGTGCCTGCCACACCTGACACATCAAACAGGCCGAGGGAAACCCATCACAGTAGATACCACGGTATGTGTTGGCCTAGGTATAATAGCCACAGGTACCTCCCACAGCACAACTGGTGATATCATGGTGATCTCACAGGCATCTGCATCCAGAGTATTGCATCACTTCACAGACGCCATGTCAACACATGCTAGTGAGCACGTACATGTCCACAACACACATGATTAGTAGACCAGCAATATGCATCTCTTCAATCACATGGCTGACTACCCTGGGGTACTGGGTGCTATAGCCTGCACACATGTGCACATCAAAGCACCATCCGGTGAGCAGGGTAGGGCCTACATTCACTGCAGGGGCATACCCTCCAACAGCTAGGCCATATGCGAAGGCCAGGGCATTAAATTGAATGTGTGTGCTGTCTGCCCTGGAAGCTATGATGATTCCAATATATGGATTCTGACACAGCTGTTACCCCTAATTGCTGTAAAGTAACCTAGTTATGTACATGTGTATATCTACAATGACATATATATTTGTTTTGTGTGCATGTGTATATATCAATACCTGCTGTATGTGTATATATATCTATATATGTATATATATATATATATATATATATATATATATATATATGTATATATCTTTGTTTGTGTGTGTATATATATATATATATATATATATATATATATATATATATCTGTATATATATGTGTATATAAATATATATATCTATATGTATATATATTTTTATCTATATATACATCTGTGTGTCCGTTAACCAATACATTTCCCGGACATAGACACTTACACATGCGTATTGGGTTTTATCTCTGCTTCAACAGCATACTATTGCCTTAGTCATTATGACACCGACACTTCACTCCGGTGAACTTGTGATCAGTATACTGCACGTTATACAGCGGACAGATGTCACATGTTTTTCATGTCTGGGGTACCGCTGATAAGTATGATGTGATACAGTGTCATTCGACCTATTACTCGTATGCGCAGCCTATTATTCCTGCTACTGTGTTTGTTTCTGTGCACATTCATATTATTAATGTTAATAGAATGAGTGCTTGTGTTACAGAGATTGTACGTCAACATATTGATGTCTGCATGTAATTGTGTCTTTCTGCTTTTCCCGGTTTGGGGTTGTCACAGCAGAACTCCGTTCCGCTCATGGTTGGCAGATAGGTTTTACGTGCCAGGCTGCCAGCCCTGATGCACAACCTCCGACGATGGTAAGCCCATTCACGCATGTCTTCATGCAGATGACACTTTATCTGGGAATTGCACCTACGCACTAGATGACCTCCACAGGCTGCTCCATTGCAACTGGCGCAACATACCCTAGCACTCCTGTGTCCATAATCACATATCCATAGTTTCTCCAGCAAAGCCGTGTTGAGTTTTCACGCATAACAGCCATTATCCACCTGATATCGCAGCCATGACACACCTTTACACATTGCCCCCTCCAGAGCGTTGGGGCCCTACACACATTTTGTACCGCCTCGTGTATTCACAGGGTCTCCCTCCATTCATATTTGCACATATGTGCCTTTCCTGGTGTTATGGATTATGAACGATTTGCGGGTTACAAGTGTATGTGGTCACAACATGAACTACATTCCGTCTGTGTATAATATTGACGTAGCACTTCAACGATGTTATGGCCACTGGTATAACCCTGCCTCTGGTGTGAATAGCGGTGCTCTACTCACTCTTGTGCAGCTTTATCTGACATACGCTGCAAGCACTTTATAATACCTTACTTGCTCTAGATTCCCTTCACAACCCTTATGTTTGCTTTCGTCTTTCGGCATTCATTCTTATATATAAGATATTATAATTGCATATTTCTTTTATGTCTGTGGATATTTATCTATACACACATCTATCTATCTATATGTATATATATATATATATATATATATATATATATATATATATATATATATAAAAGTTACAGCTGTACAAGACAACATACATTTGCTATGCTACAAGCTGCTTACACCCACGCAGGTGCACTTGCATCTACTTATTGTGAGTTACATATGTTTACTGCCACTTTTTTGTGATTACATGTGCCTTATTCCTTATGAAAGTACCACTTTGATTGATGGAATCTGGTTTACGGCCCCATGCAAGACACGCGTTCACCTTTACATGTTTAAATGTTGGCTTTACAGCACAGAGGCATTCATTACACAATAAATTAATATGTGCTATAGTCGTACTTGAACCGGGAATGCCTTTACGTTAGGCAGATGCTCTAACCACTACACTATTGTTGTTCTGCCTCATTTATATGTATACCCATGATTCATAGCTACTATAACATATGCCTCACTGCTTCACTTACACAGCAGGAATCCATTCTCCTGCTGGGAAAACCACAGTACTGCACTTCCAACATTCCCTATTTCCTACTGCTCTGGACCCGTGCTGCATGTCTACTCACTCCAAGGGTATTCCAAACTTCTACGCTTATAGTCCTGGCACATATATGTGTTTGATTGTCAGGGTGTTCATGTGCTGGTCCGGGTTTAGTCTTGTCTGACTGGTGACTAGAACTGCCCTGTACCTGTTCAAATATCAGACGTAGCACATGGACAGAGTTAGTCCCGATTTTAACATTCTATCTGTGTTTACAGATGCAGGTGTTTGGGCAACTCTGACCACATTATTAGCTTGGCACTACATAATATAGGGTTGGGAGTGGTTCCACTACATAATACAGGGTGGGGAGGGGGTTTCCACTGGTGTTTCCTGTCACATTTGACTATTTCATTCATTTATATATACGGTGAATATTATTCTGGACATCAGTTATAAATTCACTACAGGTATGCAATAGTCCTGTCAACAAATGTGACAATTGGTTGGTGTACATATGTGTACGGACCTCTGTAATACTCAGAGACTAATTTCTACAGTGACAGGGACAAGGCTATGACAAATTAGGGACAATCATGGACGCTTCTATAATATTAGTACTATTAACTTGGAACGTGTTGACAGATTCGTATTACTACTTATTTTCTGCAGTTAAATGCATCTATTACTCTTAATTGTTGTCATTAGTCATACTCATTCAACACCTTTCCTCCAAAGGTCACTGGCTTTGTGAGTCATTAAGAGGCTGGCCGGTTATTGTGCGAATGCTCTGACCATTGGTAGGGTTGCCACATTGTCATATGTACAGGATGGGATATATTCTGGGGACACCAGATTGTTTAGGCCAACACATACCCACAGTCAGTGCGGGTTTAGAACATTCATTATTTTCCTAGCTGAAAACCTATACCTTTAGCACTTTAGTTGTTAGTCTGTTTCTTGTATGAATTACATATTTTCTATCCTGACATGATTGCTTTAGGCAACTGTTACATGCAGTATGGTACATAGTTATTTCCTACAATCACAAGACATTTGGCATTGTATCATTGTTGGTCAGGACACACCTACCCAAACAGTGACTGTCCCTCACACAGTGGATCAGGGGGTACCCTGTTTATGTCAGTGCCTTCATCACCCTATTTCTAAGTGCCACTATGCAAATGTGTACAATATATTCGATCGATTATTCATGTGGGGACACGTGCGTCACGGGCAGGTGTTTGATCCTGGGTAGTAGGTTCTGCATCACTGTCTAGGGCTGGACAGTCTCGTGCACCACTACTGCACATTCAACTTGTGTCCGGATGTCACCAGGACTGGACATCATGTCTTGATACCCATTTTGATGTTTACACAAGTTACTTATCCCATGAGGGATATCCAAAAATTTAACAAGACCAATACCGACCATTCTTTTGGCTTTACAAAAATGTGTTGGGGGTTTTACATGCAAGGGATACATAGTTTGCAATCCTGAAACTGCCTAGGGTGACACTGCCTACTACATATGAGTAGTGGTCACTATGTGTAGATGTGGCTGCACCAAGCTAATAGGCCGAGTATGGCTGGATTTGGTGGACGTTCAGGTATGGGGGCGGGTTGTGTGCTGTGGAGGGAATGATGGGTATTCAATTATGCATCCAGGTGTGTTGCATTTGAATGGGCCAGTTCCATCAGGACCATTCTGTGGGTATGTGCCAGTGACGTTTCTATGCATTTGTATCGCACATTTTAATATTCATATGTTTGTGTGATTGTGCTCTACAGTATGGCCTGTCAGGTTGTATTGCATATGTGTATACTTGTTCTTTGTGTTTCTTTCTGATTCACCCGCTGCTCCCTCATACACCTCCAGTTCACCTATTCTGCATACAACACAGTCTCGCCTTTGAGGATTATACCATTACCCACCCCCCCCACACACACACATATTCTTGACACTCCATCCATCACTGCTTTGGTTGATGGCCCATGACACGGTCAAGGTAACACATTGCATACACTACATATGTCAGGTACCTGTATGGTTGTGTGGACTACCCTGGCATGTTTCACCTTCCACATGCTGTACATCACGCACATAGGTACACGCCCATAATTAACTTTCATGACATGGTTGGTACACCCAGGTAATACCCGTTCTACTGTGACACATCCTGACAAGTATGGCTTGGACCGTATATGTGCGGGTTTTGGCTGACTTCTCTGATCATTGGTAGGTTGCCACCTTTTCATATGTCCAGGATGGGATATATTCCGGACACGTATCCGATTGTACTGGACAACACATACCCACGGTCAACACTACAGATAATACTTTTCCTTTCTGCCTACATGTTAGCTTATTGTTGTAGCAGTTTATATGCTCCTTCTGTTTCGTTTTCTTGCTTATTCTATTTCTTGTCACATGTGGTATGTTACATATGGACATACCTATTGTATGTGACTATTACATGCATTTTGGGATATAATTCTGTCATACGGTCGCTAGATATTTACATTTATCATGATTTTGTTATGGACACATCTGCCCAGTTGTGTACTCTCCCTTACAATGTGGGACATCTGGTGACCCTGACCATTGGGCTGGACGTAGCTATTGGCGGCGTGCTAACATGATGCATTTTACTTCCACTTGGTATAACTATCTACACTGCATTGGAATATGGGCACACGGTTTTCAATGTTATTTGTTCGAGGGATGGGGACTCGGTATTCCCTACCGTGCATTTGTGTTTGCTTCTTAATTTTGTGTTCGCAGGAACTGTCTTGCATGCTTTGCATACGTTTCAGTATCCATGGGCACTGACAGATGTGATTACTATTGCAGGCAAATTGTTAAATGCAAGCATTTTAGGGTGCAGGTCGACAGCTGATATTTCCACGCCTCCGTGTGGCACTTCGACACGCCCTTTGCACTCGCGCTCGTTTCCTATGCACGTGGCTGTGGCGGCAGCGCGCCTTCATTAATATGCATTTGGTGCTACTGCACCGTCTACATGCCGCATAGTAGGCGCAAGCCTAACGCCGGCCTTGCACCAAGCTTCATGAATCCCAGGGACTGTGGATGAAGTATTTTATGGATCTGAAGAAGTAACTGTGTGTATGAAAGTGTTTATCCTGTTTTTTATTGTTTTATTGATTTTATTCAGTGTGTAAAGTTTTATTAAAGTTCCTGTTTGTTCTACACTTCTGCCTGACCAGCTATTTTTTCGATTTTACTTTTGACACATATATACACATATATTTCTACATATCTATATACATATAGATATATATATATATATATATATATATATATATATATATATATATATATATATATATATATATATATATGTATGTATGTATGTATGTATGTATATATATATATATATATATATATATATATATATATATATATATATATATATATCTATTGCTGTATATATATGTCTAATGACATACGGATGAATGGGTGTCTGCATATGTATATATCTATATGTGGGTATTTAATTATATTCTTTCTCTGTATGTATACATTTGTACTACAGAGAGGGGGAGGTTTAACTCCATGTAAGTATGGATATATATACACACACACCTCTACATTTTTCCATCTACATCTGGTTATTCCATTCTTTGCCATGTACAATAGACTGTGCTGCAGTTGATCTAGTTACAGGAATGGCTGCCTGTTGGGTGGTGGCCCTAGCCAATGCACACTATTGCTTACATCCCTTGGGCGGTCCACATAGACCCACTCCAGCCAACACCTGCACAGTTAGGTCCATAATTTCATACCCATAGTTCCCAAACTGCACATCCTCTTTGGCACTCTTCCTTACTCCGGGTGCATGTCTGGTCTGGCCACACCAGTACACTCTACCCACTTCCCACTTCTCAGGACCCATCACGTATGTTGTCTCGCCCCATGGATCATCAGGCTTCCCCTACCTTGTAAACTGGAAACATGCTTGGCCTGCCGTCAGACATCAGTGTAATGGCAGGAAACGCAAATATCATTGAATTTTTGGGTGTCCCACAAGGGACATACATGTCTTTGTTTCAAGATTAGACTTGGCGGGTCTCTCCCACTGGTAGTATCCTGCCCGTAGTCCGGGAAGCAGTGGTGTGTTTACTTTTATTGTGTGTCTGTATGTTTCACCGGTCTAGCTGGGGGGGGGGGTTTGATGCTACATGTTACACGTTTATTAATTGGACCCCTCAGCCCCATTTGCATGGCCTGTGAACATATGTAATTTGTAACTGCTGTAGCATATTCTAGCTATATACATGTGTATAGTTACACACACACACACACACACACACACACACACACACACACACACACACACACACATATATATATATATACATATATACCTGTATATGTATTTATGCATACATATGTATATTTATATATTGCTGTGTGTGTATATATATATATATATATATATATATATATATATATATATATATATATATATATATATTATGACATATGGATATATGGGTGTCTGGAGGGGAAATGTATATCTCCATTAGCTATGGGTAGATATACACACACATACCTCTACATATACACATCTACATCTGGTTATTCCATTCTTTGCCATGTAAATTAGACTTTGCTGCAGTAGGACTCATAGCGGGTGTGGCTGCTCATTGGGCGGTGCCTCTGCCCAATGAACATTATTGCTTACATCCCTGGGGCTGTCCGTATAGACCCAAGCCAGCAAACACCTGCATGCCTAGACCCATAATTAGGTACCCATAGTTCCCCCCACCCACACCTCCTCTACAGCACTCATCCTTACTCTGGGTGCAGGTCGGGTCTGAACACACCATTACACACTGCCCAATCACCATTTCACGGGACCCATCTTGCACGTTGTCTCGACCCATGGGTCATCAGGCTTTCCCACCCTTGTATTCTGGGTATGTACACACCCCGCCTTGGTAAGGTCATTGCACTGGCTTCCTCCTCTATTATGACAATTTTTGGGTTGTCTTGAAAGGGATGCTCCTGTCTCTGTTCCAAGATTAGATTTCACAGGTCCACTGTGTCCTGCCCTGGTTGTATCCTGCCTGTGGTCTTGGGTGCAGTGGACTGTTTACATTGTTTGTGGGTTTGTTTGTATGTTTCCTCTGTCTGCCGGGGTGGTTATGCTACGTGTTACACGTTTCTTTTTTGGGCACCTCACCTCCATTGGCATAGCCTGTGAACATATGTCATTCTTGGGTGCTATATATATATATATATATATATATATATATATATATATATATATTATATATATATATATATATATATATATATATATTATATATATATATATATATATATATATATATATATATATATATATATATATATATATACATATTGCTGTATATATCTAACAACATGTGGATGTATGGCCTTAAACTCACGAGTGCTGACATGCTTACTACTGCTTTTTGCTGCTTAACCTAACTACTGCTTTATGCATAATGATACTGACACCTCACATGTGCATTTCCTGCAGTACTCTAGGTCATATATATATATATATATATATATGTTATTCCATGGGTTATGCAACATACATATTACTCATAACGTGCTTTGCCATGGGAAATGGTATGTCTCACTTACCTTCCTGTTTTCCCCCTCCTTTCTTGCTTACATCCATGGGGCGGTCCCATTAGAATGGGTCCATTCAACCCGCGCCTCGGCCCATAATGTCTTACCCATCATTCCCTCCACCCACTCCCTCCTCCACATCAATCATCCTTCCTACAGGTTCCATCTGAATCTCACCACACTGGTAAACATTGCCCACTCTCCACTTCTCGGGACCCATCATGTAAGTTGTCTCACCTCATGGATCTTTGTGTTCCCTCACATTCAGTCTGCGAACATACATATCATTCTTTGCTTACCTTAAGGCATGGTATGTTACCCCGAGGACTCTTTTTAGCAGAATGTCTGAGGTTGTCTCGCTAGGGACTAACATGCGTTTGTTTAAAATTAGACTTTGCAGGTTGACACTGTTTCTCCCGCTGGTAGTATCCTGCCAGTAGTCTGGGTAGCAGTGCTTCATATTCAATTTGCATGATATTTGCCTTTTGACATTGATGTCTTCTTCATTACATGTTATATATGTGTCTTGTATCCTTGATTCATGTGTACGTACGCTTTATGGGGTCCTGGGAACTGGGAGCACTTTATTGCAATAACACCTCACATCTGGCCTTACTGCAGTACTCCATTTGGATGTATGGCCTTAAACTCACTAGTGCTGACATGCTTACTACTGCTTTTTGCTGCTTAACCTAACTACTGCTTTATGCATAATGATAATGACACCTCACATGTGCATTTCCTGCAGTACTCTAGGTCATATATATATATATATATATGTTATTCCATGGGTTATGCAACATACATATTACTCATAACGTGCTTTGCCATGGGAAATGGTATGTCTCACTTACCTTCCTGTTTTCCCCCTCCTTTCTTGCTTACATCCATGGGGCGGTCCCATTAGAATGGGTCCATTCAACCCCGGCACGCCTCGGCCCATAATGTCTTACCCATCATTCCCTCCACCCACTCCCTCCTCCACATCAATCATCCTGCCTACAGGTTCCATCCGAATCTCACCACACTGGTAAACGTTGCCCACTCTCCACTTCTCGGGACCCATCATGTAAGTTGTCTCACCTCATGGATCTTTGTGTTCCCTCACATTCAGTCTGCGAACATACATATCATTCTTTGCTTACCTTAAGGCATGGTATGTTACCCCGAGGACTCTTTTTAACAGAATGTCTGAGGTTGTCTCGCTAGGGACTAACATGCGTTTGTTTAAAATTAGACTTTGCAGGTTGACACTGTTTCTCCCACTGGTAGTATCCTGCCAGTAGTCTGGGTAGCAGTGCTTCATATTCAATTTGCATGATATTTGCCTTTTGACATTGATGTCTTCTTCATTACATGTTATATATGTGTCTTGTATCCGTGATTCATGTGTACGTACGCTTTATGGGGTCCTGGGAACTGGGAGCACTTTATTGCAATAACACCTCACATCTGGCCTTACTGCAGTACTCCAGTTCACATAAATATGTTATATAGCAGGTTATACCACTTCACACTCTACATAGATTCAGTTCACATGTTTGGTTTGATTTTCCTGTGGTGAGAATTAGTTTGCTGATACCTCATGCATATCTATTGTTATGATGGCTTAGTGTTAAACTACTGTGACTATAGTGTACAGGGTCCTCAGTTTGAGCCTTGCAGAGGCAATTTATTTTGTTGCTGGGCAGAACATGGGCCATTGGATCCAGAGTGTTTAAGGCATTTTAAAGCAGCTGTAGGTGGGTTTGCATGGGTTTGTGTGATGGTAAGCACTGTTAACCTCCGGTTACAGTTTCTTACACTCAGTTAGCTTCTACTTTGCTTATTCTGTGTAGGCAATGCTTACCCCAGCACAAATTCACTTAGACATGCTTACTACTGCTTATTTGTGCATAAATTTGCTTACTAGTGCCTTATTCATTATGACACCGACACTTCACATGTGCATTTCATGCAGTACTCCAGTTGACATTTAAATGTTATTATGTAGGTTATATGGCAAAAGGATGTAGAAATATGTTCCTATACAGATTTCACATGGAAAATTATATGTACTGTACTGGTACTCAAACCAGGAATGCCTGTTCATTGGCAGATGCTCTAACCACTACACTATTGCTGTGCTGCTTCATTTGCATATATATCCCTTGTTATTCTCTTCAGCCTTTTCAGCTGCTTTAACCGTACTTAAGCGGTGGGCAAACCATCCACCTACGGTTAGCAGTACTTGGGGTTTTGAAAAAAATAAATACAATGGTTTCTTCATTTTATTTCAATGTACTTTTGCTGTTAACACATGGGGACTGTTGGTGGGGATATGCCGACACTTATATGCGGTCTGGCTCTTTTATGTACACATTCATCTGTTCTACTTTGCAGGGGCATGTTTATTCAGAGAGCTCTGGTCTCAGCCACGCCCCCTGCACTCGTCCACGCTCCGTGTAGCATTAGGTGTTCAGGCAGCGTGCCTTCCTTAATATGCATGGCACGCTGCCATTCTCCTCTTAAACTGGTGCTTCCGTGCAGGACTAGAGTAGTCCTGCATGGAGGATTAGTGAATCCGGGGGAGTGTTGCGAGAGAGGATGAGTTGGGCTTTAACTTTGATAAAGAGTACCCTGAACTAAGAAGAAGTGAAAGAATAAAGAATAAAGTGAATTACAACAATAAAAGACAGCAACCTCAGGTGGGGTTTTAAGCCCCATGGTTTCAAGGGGCCAGGCCCAAAACCAGGAACTGGAGAACATAAGTGTGCCCCATGACAACATTTTTTGTGAACAAGTGGTTGATGAGTTTGTTAACCAAGAGCAGGATGTAATTATTCCAAGTTTGGACAATAGTAACATGATTACTCATGTACAGTGATATTGAATAGACAGAAAGATTTTGCTGTATATAATTACTCAGAGTCTTGCATAGATGAGTCAATAGCAGATTTACTTTCAAAAGGCGTGACATTTGTACCCGTTAGAAGGTTTAATGTTGTTGACACTGTCATTGATTTAAAAATGTATCTAAGAAAGTTGAATTGATTGTTATTGTATGAGAACCATGATCATGATAACAACCATAATATTTTTGTGCTGAGGTTCAAGTCCCTGGAGCGTGTAGCTCTAAGGGATTTAGATTTCCTGAGGTGAAAAATGTCCATTAATTCTGGGTTGGACATGGCTTTATACGTCAGACACAGATTGCCTCTGAGTAGGCGGTATGCAACTGAGTAGAGCTGGAGTTTCTTTAGCTGAACTTCATAGGGCATCTGTTTGAGCCCCTTGATCCTCTTGGTGAGATACTTTTGGGGTCTTTCCAGTTGTTGCAGGTGTCGGGTAAGGTACATCCCAAACGGGGCATTGTACTCAATTATGGGCCTGATAAGTGATGAGTAGAGGGACACAATGACCTCTCTTGATCTAGATGTGAGCCCTTTCATGATAAGGTGGGCTATATAGAAGGTCTTTCTATCCACTTTGGCAACGTGATTGTCAAAGGAGATATTGCTATCTACTTGGGTCCCCAAGTCCCTAATTACGTCTTCCGTACTTAATGGATTACCACCTATGTTGTAATTTGTGGGCACTTTGTTTTTCCCAAAGGGGATGACTATGCACTTTTTGGCATTTAGCTTTAGGCCATGGCTCTGGCACCAGTTATCCATCTCTGTGAGACCCTTTTGGAGGATACTTGTGTCAGCCAGAGAGTTGATTACAGCACCCAGTTTGCAGTCATCTGCGAACTTGGTCAGCCATAGTCCACCCCTGTTAGCCTGTACCTCGGAGAAATATATGCCGAATAAGAGAGGTCCCAGGACTGAGCCTTGTGGGACACCACTTGTAACTGGTTTAGAGTCTGACATGGCACCTGCTATTCTGACCATGTGGGTTCTATCCCTGAGCCAGTTTGCAACCCATCTTGTGACATAGGGGTTGATATTTGAGCTGGTGAGCTTATTTATGATTCCCGAGTGGGGTATTGTGTCGAAGGCTTTTGCGAGGTCCAGGTAGGCTGTGTGGACTACCTTCCCTTCATCTATGGCTTTGGTAACTGTTTCAAAGAAGTCGACCAGGTTCAAGAGGCAAGATCTGCCCTTAACAAAGCCAAATTGGGTAGGATTCAGTGTCTGGAGGTTCCCAATGTCTTAGTTTATGATTTCCATGATGATACGTTCCATAGCTTTGCAGACCAGGCTAGTCAGGCTTATAAGGCGATAGTTTCTGGGGTCTGTTGTGGAGTGGGACCACTGTTGCTGTACGCCATTCCTTGGGTACATATCCTGTAGTAAGGCTGAGATTAAACAGTGACTTTATATGAGGGTTTAGTTCTTCTTGGAGCTCGTGTAAGACGCAGCCCAGGACACCATCTGGTCCCATTGATGCTGTGTTTTTTGCTTTGGAGAGGGCAGCTCTCACCTGTGCATCTGTGATCTCAGGAAGGCTACACTCTGTTGGGATACACATTTGCTCTTTTGGGGGGGAAGGGGGGGGAGTTTGCACTGAACCTTTCTGCCAGGATGTTGCCAATGTCTGTGGGTTCAGTGTATTTTTTGTCATTTTGCACTAACTCAGATCATATCTGGGAGTTGCCTCCCAGGTTTCTGACATAACCAAAGAAGGCCTTGTGATTATCTTTAGTGTCTTGTGCAATTTTTCTTTTGAAGCTGGCCTTAGATGATTTTATGAGGGATCGTAGTTTCTTGCTATTACTGATCAGTGATGCCTTCCCTTTTTGGGATTTTGCTCTGTCATGTAGTAGCTTTCTCCTTCTGTTGTATAGCTTATTTATGGCCGGGGTCCACCAGAGAAGTCTCCTGCCTTTGGAGGAGTGAGTCTTGATTTTATTTGGGATAGCATGCTCCATGCATTCCTGTAGGTGTCCATAGAATGCTTTTGTAAAGGATTCTGCTTTTGGGCCATTTGATTTGCGAATCTAGTTTGTTTCATGTGACACAGAATTCTTGGATAAAAATTTTTTCTCATAGAGGCTACATTGATTCTTTTAGTTTGGAAGCTATTGTACCTAACCACACTCAGAATACTTTTTCAGATCAGAATACAAATAGAAGGAACAGTAATGTATTTCTGAAATATTTAACCATCACCTATAGTGCAGGTTCTGACAGTTTAAGAAAGATTTTTCAGAAGAACTGGGACATCCTTATGGAGGATGTAGACATTAGGACCCGGTTAGGTGACAGGCCAACAATAACATACAGGAAGGGTAGAAATTTAAAAGATCTCCTCAAGAGTGGACACCATCTGCATGGGTACAACCGTTCGGGTACATTAAAATGAGGAACATGCATATGGTGTCCTAAAATTAAAGTAGGTGATTCATTCATTATTAATAATCTGGAATACAGTATCAAAGGTAGATCAGAGGCGACTTGTGCCATTGGGCTGCGGGACTGCAGCCCCCCCAGCTGTAAAAACAAGTAAATAAAATTAAACAAAAAAGAAAAGAAAAGAATAAAATAAAAGCAAAAGTCCTGGAGTAAACATCACAAGGGGATCAGAGTGCGGATGTAATGCCCCAGTTCCTACATGGTGGTGGGTAGAGAATACCATAAGGCTTGAACCCTGTATCTTGGGCTCAAGTGGCAAGAGCCTTAATTCCCTACCCTTCACCATTTGTAAAAAAACTGCAGATTTTGCCTCATATTTGTTTTGTTTTGTTCCTCATAAAATCTGTAGTTTCTGTATTTTTCTTTCTTTATGCAGTCAGTAGTGCAGTGGTGCAATATTAGCATTGTTGCCTGACAGCTATAGGTTCTCTGGTTTGATTCTTGGCTGGGGGTGCCTTCAGTGTGGAGTCTGCATGTCCTACTTGTGGGTGTGCTCTGGTGTCCTCCCATCTTATAAAGACGTGTCTGGAATGTTTCTCCCTGGGCCTTTGCTGAAAATTGGCTTTTGTTCCAAGTCAGACTTTCCTGGTTAACAAATGTATAACTAAAAATGACAGACATTTGAATTTCAGACTTCGTATTCTTCAGAAAGTACATGGTAACACAAAACCTTTTATTCTAGCAATTTTCTAAGTTTATAAGATGAATATTTAAAATGTGTCCCTATTTTTGGGATTGTATTCCCCCATTATTGGCTTTGTCCAGGTTTTTTGTGCTAAGGTTGTGAGCTATGGTGAGAACTGAATTCAGTGAATATCCAAGTAGAATACCACGGGACACACCACGAGAAGTGAGGAAATCTTCTTTTATTCAAAACAGCATAAAAAACAGAAAAGATAAGCGCTTTCGCGTGCTGGATGCACGCTTCTTCAGATCTCATTAAACAGTGAATACAACCTAGTTCAAATAGTAAACAGCAACCAATAAAAATGCAATTCTGATTAGCAGCTTTGATCAATTAAAACCTGTCTAGTTTTTCAATTAGTCTGTAATTTGATCTCATTGAGTAATACCTAATGCAACCATTTACTGAAACTCTGTTGTAACTCTGATGAACAACGAGTAGATGTAAGAACAAACGTTACAAAACTATGTTAGGTAAACATTCTCATTATAAAACCATTGCGTTGATATATCATACCTGATTGTCATTAATATCCTCGTGCTAATAAAACAGTAGTATTGGACTACTGCAAGTGCCAAGTAATGACCGGAAAAAACAAAGTAAAGTGAATCAATCTACTCTTGAAAATCCTTTGGAGACTTTCCTATTGGTCTGTCTAAAAGTGCTTTATTAAAGGCAAAAATCACTGTTCGTTGAGACTTATCAGTTACTCTTGAACATAAACTTTACTGGGAAGGCTCAATAGATCTGTAACTCTATGTCGCTTGTATAACCTTCTCAGTGTTGGTATATTCAAATAGTATGAATACTATAAAACTATTTTCAAGTCTGAAACAGCATCAGTAATACCTTACTAACAAATGGCGCTGAAATATCTCTCATGTATCTAGGTGCGTCTTACGCTTTATAAAATGCTTATATGACAAATGGACTTGCTTTCACAATAGTAAAAAAACTGTTAAAGACTAAAGTCTTTCATGTTAACTACATTGACATATGCAAAGGCTACATATAGGGCTGAATTTGATGTCCATATATTGGTCCTTTGCCTGATAAAAGCTAATGTATAAAGTGTGGAGCCCTAGGTAGATTATGAGACGTATGCTATTTCATTAGCTAAGAGATGAAAATGCTCAATGTAATAATGCTCAAGGGCATGAGTATAATAAGTCTGTTATAAAATATAAAAGTTGAAATATAGATTATTTTTAAAACAATTTAAATTCTTACTACGACTTGCTGGATAAGCAAACAACCTAGATAAAATAGTTTGAAATCATTGTTAAGCTCAATAATATTGATGGACAAAACCGTCCGAGATGTAATATAGCTGAGCTTGCTAGTTTTACAAACCTATTAATGTGGTAGTAGGCCACATGAATGGTTGCTAATGCTTAACTATGATTCAAATTCAAATGTTTATTCTAATACTCAATGTTAACTTATGAGCAATCAAATATCTAGGGGTGATCTTAATCAAACAAATAAAGTGCCAAGTCTCATTAACTGACCCAAAATACATAAATGTAAAAAAATAATCTTAAATCTATGATTTCATAAAATATCTATAAAAGTTTCTAACTCAAATGCTAGATATTAGTTACAGATCTTTTTAATGTGGAATTATTTAGATGACTTTTAGTTCTACAGAGATTGTGCATATTTAATGATACTGGTGGATTGTAGAAGTTTGAGTAGACTTTTATGATGGATATGTTCTCAGTTGGGCAGTATTGACATTATCAGTGCATGCATTTTGTTCCATTGTTTACTGGAAAAATGTTGAAGCCATGGTGGTGCAGCAGTAGCATTGTCGCCTCACAGCAATACATACTCCCATTCGATTTTTGGCTGGAGCGCCTTCTGTGTGAAGTCTGTATGTCCTCCCTGTGGTCGAGTGGTGTTTGAAAGGCATGCGCAAAATGGATGTGCCTTCATTGAAGGTTGGGTGTCAGGCTGCCAACTTGGCAATGTAAAAATCTACTGCCAATCATTAGTGGACCGGAGTTCCACGGTGGCGACCGCTAACTGGCAAAAGCCGAAAGAAGAAGAAGAAGTTTACTGGAAAAATGTTCAAAACAATAAATTTAAAACACCTTCTAACACCTGTAACAACACCTTCTAACAACTGTATTGTATTATATAAGGAATATAATTTAATGCAATCAGGAAGGTGCATCACAGAACACATATATGTTTTGTGTGCAAGGGGCCTTTCATTTGAAAATAGCCCAAAGTTAATCTTTATCTGCCACTAGCCAAATGTATTTTCTTTGAATGTGGGTTTCAATGCTGTTTCAATGAATGTCAGTTTCATGGGCAGAAAAGTTTTAATGCTAAGTGTGTTTTCATTGTGAGACTGCATTGCTTTGTTTAGCAGATGCCTTAGTGTTTGTGTTGTAAAATGCAAAATAAAACTTTCAAATGAAGTCCAAATCATCGTAGAAGTAAAGCAATATGCACATTAGTGTTTATGGTAAATTGGGTGAAATAGCCAAGTAATGGTTCATTAGAATGGCTCCAGGGGGAGGCTCCATTTGACCATGATTTTGTGAGGGGAAGGGCGGCAAACTCAAAGACAGCCCCCAGCTGAACTATACCTCTCAACTGTCCAGATTTTCACAGAATGAATAGATTTTTGCTTCTTATTTTTGGTTTGCTCCTCATAAAATTTGTGGTTTTCTGGCAAATCATTTAGGAATTAAGTCACTAAATAATGACAGACACTGAGTTTCAGATTTCATAACCTTCAGAAAAATGCATGCTAAAGCAAGACCTGCTATTCTATCCACTGTCTGAGTCTATACAAGAACAGTTTTTAGTACTGTTTATACGTTCCCCCAATATATTTGGCCTTGTCCAGATTTCAAGTATTAACAGGTTGAGAGGTAAGTTGCTTTATAGAATTAGACAATATCCAGACCTCTCAACCGTCCCCAATTTTGACTCAAAATGTTGCTCTTCCCCTAATAATCCCAACGCAAAATGTCAATTTTGGAAGAAAACATAGAGGGTTTACAATTACTAAATAACTGTAATAATCAGACTTATAGACTACTTTTATTTCAGAAATGCATGTAGATTCTTTTATTTTTGTCAGCTGCTCAAGTTAGCAGTAATAATATTTAAAAAATGTCCCTTCTTTGACAGGTTCCCAGCTGTATTGTGTGACTAATTTATATTTCTGCATCACATTTTCGGTCCATTTTTCATAAAATTGTGTTTATTTGACAAATTAGTTGCAAATCATTCAAGACTGAAGTTAGAAAATAATGACAGACATTTGAATTTCAGATTTCATACCCTTCAGAAAATTCATACTAATGCAAGTCCTACTATTCTATTATCTTTCTAAGTTTATAAGAGCAATATTCAACAATTGTCCTTATTTTTGGGCCTTTGTCCCACTTCTGTGTATGGCTTTGTCCAGATTTCTTGCTCTGAGGTTGAGAGGTATGACAAATGTGTCAGGGCCATCACAGTCAGCCAGAGACATTTCAAATTGTGACATACTTGTTGCACCCCAATCCCCCATGTAGTGACTCTGGATGTGTCCAAGCAAGGCAAGGAGCAGTTATGCAGTGTAAATGTGCAGAGTATCCCTCAATCCAAGGTAGACACAAGTACTACAGTGGCTTTTCATTTGTCCTTGATTTTGCAGAATGTTCTGGTTTCTGTCATATTTTTATACTATTGATTTATGTTCGATTCTCAGCTAGAGCGTCTTCTGTGTGGATACATGCGTGACTGGGCATTCCTTCATTGAAGGTTGTGCTTCAGGGCTGGCAACTCGGCACGTAAAAATCTACTGCCAATCATTAGTGGACCGGAGTTCCGCTGTGGCGTCCCCTAACCGGGAAAAAGCCGAAAGAAACAACATTATTCAGAAAGTGCCTGTTGCTCTGTGTTTAAGTAGCAATGCTTTAATGACCATCAGGTAAGCTTGTCTGAGATTGTAAGATGCAAGTAAGCTTCAATAAGCATACTGTAAAAGAATTGCCAACACTGAAAGCCTTTCTGTTGTTGTCATGCAGAGAATACTTACATAACTAGATAACATATAAGCCTTGGGCAGTGAAATGCATATGACAGTATTTGTAATAAAGGACAGGATTGCATTATTTTAAGAAGCTCATTACATTTGTTGGAGACTTGCAGTCATCTTTGCAGGCTTTCCTGTAAACTAAACAGAATGCCAATCTATCATGTGTGGTCCATAACCTGTGCAGTAATCCTTTAAGCAATTTATCTTGAGCTTGTTTCTTGTTTGCTGTTCATTTTTTTACTTTGATCACATTTTCCCCATGAAACAAGTAGATAGTTGTTGTCAGTCAGCAGGTCTTTTTTGGATAAGAAACATTTCACAGAGATTGCTACTTTCAGCATGTTACTTGGTACTTTAATAAAGCTGATTTTAAATGATAATTAGAAGTGCAGTGCAAGGAGAAGTGGTTTGAGTTGAGTGCTGCTTGTTTTTCTTATACTTGATTTTGACTGGCATTCCAGTAATGTATTTAAAAAAGTAATTTATTTTTTCATGTCTCACAACCTTTTTGTTTCCATCTAGACATTAAGTAAACTGTCATGCAGCCAATGCATAGAAATAATTTTTTTCTTCTACACTTCATTTTGCCTTGATCTGACTCTCATAATGATGGTTTGGTACCCAGGGCAGTGTATTTAATTAACGTTACAGTTTTTGTGGTTTTGAGCATAGCCCCTCCCCTTTCAAATTGGCCACACCCCTTCCCATTGACCTCACCCATTTGGCTATCTCCTGTAGCCCCCCCTTTGATTTGAAGTCACCAGCCGCCACTCCTGCTCTTCAAAAGCAATAGTATATGTGGCTATATGAGACCTGTGTCCAGTATTTTATATAGGTAAAACAGAGAGGAAATTTAGCTACAGAATCTATGAATATGTATATGCCATCAAAAAGAACAACTTGAATAATGCCTTGGCAAGACATGTTCATGCCAACACTGACCATAATTTTAGATTTATGGCCATTGACCATGTGGATATAGATGAAAAGAGACCATGGGCTGTCCATTTGGAAGTAAAAGAACTAAAATGGCAGGTTTTATTGAGAGCACACAAGTGGCCAGGCATCAATGAAATAACTTCTATCACACATGTTTTAAATCTCAAATCCCTAGAAAGAAACAAAATAGTTGAAGGGGCAGTATGATATTTAGCATAAATAAATAGTATAAAATAATTTCCTATTGTAGGGACATATGTGTGTGTGTGTGTGTGTGTGTGTGTGTGTGTGTGTGTGTGTGTGTGTGTGTGTGTGTGTGTGTGTGTGTATGTATATCTATATCTATATATATATATATATATATATATATATATATATATATATATGCATTTTTGTAACATTTATAAGAAGATGTGTATTCTGTATATCCTAGATGCATTAAGAACAGCATGTATGTATTTATTTATCAATTTATTTATTCATTTACATATTATTTAAGGTTTATGATTCATGTACAACAGTTTGGCACAATTTGCAAATGTTTAGAGTTTTATATATATATATATATATATATATATATATATATATATATATATACTAGAGAACTTCAATTTATGATGGGACACGAGGGGTTAATTTTCTTGAGATGATGTCAGTTGTTTCATCCAATCAGAAAGTAGAGTGTATTATTTAAATTTCAGATTGATTTTACTCATTTGTCTGATGAAGTTTACATTTGTTAAACAAAAGTGCTCATATGTTTATTTTATTATTTTTGCAAATAAATTATCAAGTTTTTTATCTAGCAACATTTTGTGCCTACTTGCCTTTTGGTTTGGTGAGGTATTGTCACTGTTTACTTGTTTATCCTACCATCCATCTCAGCCACTTCATCTCCGTTACCACTAGCTTCCTCAACTGTTCTGAATTTACTGCCCAGGTGTCTGTACCATACAGCAGTACTGATCACGCCATTGTTTTGTAAGCCTTAATTTTCAACTTCTTTGCCATTCTTCTGTCATACACTATACCTGACACTCTGTGCCAGTTGGCTGCAGCCCCTCTGATTCTAGCTTTGACCTCTTCATTCAGACTTCCCTTCTCCTCAGCAACCCCTCCCAAATACCTGAAGCTATTAGCTTGTTCCACTATTTTCCTTTCTATCTCAATTCTTGGCTTCTTCTGTTTTCCCTCATTTACTGCAAACTGTCTTATGTGTACTCAGTTTTTCATTGCGTGTCCCTTAAGTTTTGCATTCCAGTCCCCTATCTTTTGCCAAAGTTGTTGCTGAGAGTCTACCTTTAATGCTGCATTGTCTGCATACAGCAAATTTGTTGATCTGTTCCCTCCAACCTGTTTGCTAATGTAGTTCATCACCAGTATGAATAGCAGAGGGCATACAGATGAATCTTGTTGCACACCCACTCTCACTGCGAACCTTCCGGCTCTGTCCATACTCAAGTCATTGGGTCCATGTACATAGATGCACTAATTCTACTGTTTCTTTGACTTTGAAACACTGCAGAATGCCCAACTCAGCTTTCTTGGGACCTTGTCAGATGCTTACAACAAGTCTAGGAATGCCCATATGGACTCTTTCCTCATTTCTTGCCTCTTCTCAAGTATCTGTCTCACTGCAAATATTGAGGCAGTTGTGCATGCAAAGTTGGATGCTCATTTCCCATCTTATGTTTTACTAGTCTGAGTATTCATCTATCGATCTTACTTTCTAAAACTTTCATGCAATGTGACAGGAGTTTGATCCCTCTGTACTGCCCACATTTGTGAATGTCCCCTTAGTGCTTGAACACTGGCACTAGTATGCTTATTCTCTCATCATCTGGAATATGCCTCTCTCTCCATACTGCTCTGAGAACCCTCAGGAGCCATTTCACCTCTATCTCACTCAACATGTTTATCATATCTGCTGTGAGTTCATCTCAGCCTGCTACTTTCCCTGACTTAATTTTCCTTAGCGCGATTTTTACTTCTTCTTTGATGGCATCCTTCTCTTCTGTCATTGTAGAGTTTCCCATAGTACAGCTTTTGACGGGTTTTCTTCATTCAAAAGCTGATGGAACTACTCCTTCATCTCCAGGTTGTTGCTGGCATCCCTTATGAAGGGTGTCTGACTATCCTCTTTATCTTTCTGCCTTTGCCTAGCAACCTGATATAGTTTATTTGCATGTTCTACTGAGTCACTTTCAAAAGCTGGTAGAGTGCTTCTGATGCTGTGATCTTTGCTATTGCAACTCACCTCTTAGCATTTGTATTAGTTAAGCAGTATTCCTTCACTAGATTATTCCATCTTTTCTATCCTCCACTTTTTCCTGCACTCGCCTTCTTTCTTTTGATGATTTCCTGGACTTCTGCTTTCTACCACCAGCTTTCCTTATGGACCTTATTTTCATACCTGGCTCAGCCACATATCTGTTCTGTAGTCCATACACATGCTGGTTTGAGGCTCTGTCATTCTTCTTCAGCTCCACCTATTTCATCTTCTTCTTGAGGTGCTAGAGCACTAAGTAATTCTTTGAACCATTGTGCTTTCTCTCCAGTCAACTTCTAGGTCTTCAGCCAGTTCTCTATTGACCTTATAACCTTCTCTGTCCATTGCTTGCAGCCCATAATGGCAAGAAGTGGTGTATGCTGTGGGCCAATTGTTTCACTGGGGATGACTTTGTAATCTCTGATTCTACTCCAGTGCCCTTTTCTTACTAGGATGAATTCTACTTGAGTTCTATGGCCAGTCACATGATGTGATCTTGTGACTATCTCTTTTTCTCAACCATGTGTTGACTACCATCAAGCCATTTGCCAGACAGAAGTCTAGAATGGCCTCTCCTTTTTATTCTTGTTGCTCCAGTCAAGTGGACTTCAGTAGTTCTCATATCCTGTTCTGTCTATCTTGATATGTGCAATCAGGTCACCCTTTATCAACAACAATTCCTTTTGCCATGCTTTATTTAGCAGGTCCTGGAACTACTATCTGAATGCGCTCTTTTCTTCACTGTCACAACGTTGGTGTGCGGCATAGGCTGAGATTATATATACTGCCCTATCAATAGGCTGTGGTTTGATTGCCATGAGTCTGTCACAAATTCTGATCATATCCCACGCTGCCTTCTGAAGTCTGTCTCTCTCACCACAATTCCCAGACCATTTCTACCATATGGTCCTCCTGCATAGTAGATCCTAGATCCCAAGCCAAGTGTCTTTGCCACATTAAACCTTCTATTTGTCCCCTGGATGCATATGATGTCCAGCCTTCTCCTTACCATCATATCATCCACTTCCACACTTCCAAGTTCTGTCCTGCTAGTGAACCTACATTGAGTGTATCAATTCTTAGCTGAAGTTTAAGTTCTTAAGAGTGTAGCAAGTTGACTGGTTTTCTGTCCAGCTTTTGCTCAATAGAGCTAGTCCAGGAAGCCCAAGCTGGACACAGTAGCTTATTGACCCAAGGCTACTGGACATTATGGTGGGCTCACACTGGTAAATACCCATGCCCATTTGGTGATGTTAATCAACATGACCAAATCACTTAGAGCCTTTTATACTGTACTGTGGCTAGCCCTGCCATGGTGCACAGTCTGTGATCCGCATTCTCTTAATCTTCAGGATATTGAGCACCCAGTAGATGCAGTTGGTCTATTCAAATATTCCCCTATAGGGTATCATCTTCAGTTAGTGCTGCTGCTCACAACTCCGTTCTTGGGTCAATTTCAGGTGGAAATACTCATCACGTTTTTCAGAGGTGGGAAAATCCTCACAAAGACACTGGGAGAACATGCAAACTCCAAACAGGCATTGGCCGGAGGTCAGGATCAAACTTTGTACCTTGTGCATGGAAGGTGAAGATCTTAGTGAATATGGCAATTGGTCTGTAACTATCATAACTAATCTCTTTAATTATGATAAAGAGAATATCATTAGGCTTGACCCATAACATCAAGGGCAGAGCAAACCTGTTAAATCTTGTTAACTTCTTTGAGAGGGTAATGCAAGCCATTAATAGTGGTCACGCTATTCATACAGCTTGTCTTATCTGGTCAAAGCATTTGATACCATACCTCATGCTAAACTTGTAAGGAAGCAATCAGCCTTAAACATTGGTGCTTATGAGGTCAGACGGACAACTAACTGGTTGAAAGATAGAACTCTCATAGTTGAGTGACAAGTACCTCTTCAAATAGTGCTAAGTTAATGGAATCCCCCAGGGTGTCTGTAATGGGCCTTCCCTGATTTAAAAAACTGATAATCAAGACTTCTAGTTAACCAAATATTCTGACAGCTGCAAACTAGGTGTAATTGTCAAACAACAATAAATAAATAAATACAAAATCAGATATCTGGTCCCTTCTAAAAGAGCTTGCCCTAGGCAATACCTGGTGTGCAGATAATGGATGGCCTTAAATTGAATGCTAAAATATGTAGTATTGCTTCTTTTGGAAAACAACTATTGCCCTCAGTATGTAGTATAGATAACATTCATTTACTAAACTAAAAGGCAGTCAAGGACCTATGAACTTGGGTTGATATTTCCCTTTCCTTTGATCATTACTTTCCAACTGTAGTCAGGAAATGCTACTTAGCACAACTAATAACCCAATGTATTTTTTCTGTATCCAAAAACTGTATAATTCTTTTATACTCGGCTCTGATCAGACAAATTATAGAAAATAACACTGTCTCTGATATGTATCTTATCAGCATATCAACAAATTCAAAAGCCACAAAAATATCTAAATAAAAAGATCTCTGGTCACAAGTATATTAGTTACCAGGACAGCCAGGAAGCCTTGTCCTTATATTTTGTGTCTTATCAACTGCTTAGGTGTAATCATTCGCTCATTTACTGCACCATTAGAAATACCTGAGCTCCTATAACTCAGTAAGGCAAAGAGCTCTGCTAACACTCAAACCACAGATCTGAGCCTTCATCAGTAGATAAGCAGAATGCAGCCGAAAGATAGATTTAATAAAATTATGAAGTCCATTTTATTTTGAGGACAAAAGCATTGAGTAAAGGTTGTTTTAAATTTTTTTCAACATCCTTTGCTCTGTGCGTTTTTATTGGTTTGGTTTCTTAGCATAGCAAAATCTTTTCAGTCATAGTTGTTGTTTGGTGAGCCAGATTTATCATCCAGCTCCTCCCTTTTCTTTGGAGTAAAGTCCTTCTGCAATGAAGACATGGAATTCAATATTTTCCTTTAAAGTAAATTTGGGTGACTGGCTGGATACTATTAAATTTACCTGGGACTAACTTTCCTCTACCTCCTTCAGAAAGTAGGTAAAGCCTGAGAGTGGACACATGGTCATCAAACTAAAATATCCTTGAAACTCCTATGAATCCTTTGAGTGATATAAACCTGCAGAGGATAAGATGCATATGCAGAATAACCCATTGTACTTATTTAACACTTCATCAGGGGAGACCTGATGTGGTATTAACATGACTTGGTCAAATTTACCCAAGTCAGATCTCCCAAGAAAGAGAAAACTAGCCTAGTAGCACAAACCTGATGAACAAAGGATAAATAAAATAAATTAACTAATTAATGAATTAAACATAAATAACTGTGACCATGATATTGGGATTTATTTTCATTCAGTAAATGGAATTAGATGATGTCACTAGGTAAGTGCAATGGGTTACTCTGCATTTTAATCATAGTGCTAATTTTTGCAGAATAATTTGATTAATGACAGCTAGTCTCTTGACAGCAATCCTAATGATCTCCATAACATTGTAAGGTGTTTTAATGCTGAATGTAAAATCTATAGTGGATATATTTCCCTATCATGTGCTATGGTCAATGATATTTCACAAGTTGGTGGTACTTTGGTGTAAAGAAAGTATCTGATTGGATATCTAATATATGTGTGCAGCTCTCATTGGTATAAATGAAAACTTTGTATTCTGACTATAAACAAACATTAATTGAACAGATCAACATTATGTTTTGTATGAGACCAAAATCATATTGTATGGCAGCAAACATTTTAACAGATGGAAGAAGCAATGCGGTAGGAAGAAGATACTTTTGCCTGGAGTGTTCACAGTTTCACACCTAATATGGGAGCTGCATCCCACACAATCCTGCTAACTACATGTAGTACCCAAACAAATTGTAGTACCTAAGAGTATAGATAATAGGCTTTCCCTGAAAATGAGAATTCCTTTTACCCTAAAGAAGTAGGCCTTTGAAAATGTATATATATTTAGCGAGGTTGTAAGGGCTATGGGGTACAGCTTGGCATAGCTTTTGGGCAAAAAGTGGCATTTTTTATTTTTTCAGTCAATAATATGGTAGGTGTGTATTACCTCCTTAAAATATTTCATCATGATGCTGTTCTGTCTTACAGCAAATAAAGGAAAACAATATATCCATGAATATGTACTGGATACTTTTTAGTACATTACTTTATAAAAGTTAAGAGACTTCCTTTTATATTTTAGTTATTTTTCCTTATTTTGCTGGGTAACTAGACAACAGACTTGACTTTAAAATTACTTATTCGTATGTTGCTGTTAAATAATTCTGAGGAATTCAAAGATTATGGAATCATAGGGTTTGGATTTGATGCATATCATGACATCGCAAAATTTTGTAGCATTTTACTAGATGGTTTGAGATTCATAAAACCGAGTGTCACAGTTGCATTGGAATCCCTGCCTAATACCATTTATACTAATATGTAAGTTTTTTTTCCCAGTGTAAGCTTACATTTGAGATTTTCTTTCACCCACGTATTAAGAGCATATTATAACAAAGAAATATGAACTCTTGCAGCTAAGAACTATTTTTTCTGATTTTGTCCATTTCTTTCATGTTGGGTAAACTACAGGTATATTAACCAGAAACTTATTTTCTTCACTCTAGAAGAATTACCTTTGATTTGCCAATGTGTCCTTTTGTTTCTTTTCCCTTTCAAGCTACATTTCAGTTTCATGAATGTCGTTACAATCCTACAACTTATTTTCTGTCAAATGTCTCTAAATGTCATTGTCTCTCCTATTAGCTATCTGCATCTTTAAATTCTGACCTCTTCTTTCCTTTTATCTCTGTTTTAGGATAACTTTTTGAGAATGTCAATGGTTCCATTAATTCATTTGATAAGGCATGAGTTACTAGCCTTCATGAGTCTTGGTTGTTGTAGATCAATGCTTATATTTTCTACTTCATGTGTGTGTGTGTTTTGTGTGTGTGTGTGTGTGTGTGTGTGTGTGTGTGTGTGTGTGTGTGTGTGTGTGTGTGTGTGTGTGTTTGTGTGTGTGTGATTGTATATGTAAATGTGTGCCTGTTTGTGTATATCAAGATTATATTTTCTGCTTCCCATGTGTGTTAAACCTCAGTGATTTACAGGAAAATTAAGGGACACAGCAGCAGTATCAGGCACAAATCATGGATAGTAGATGATGAGCAGGGCAGAGAGCTACAATGTCTTGCATTTCATGATTTTATTTCATTCATTTGCTCACAATGAGACATCTGAAGTGTATTCCTAAAATAAAATGACTGTAATTGCTGGCTGTGTGTGAGACTATGTGTGTGTTTATGCATGTGTGTATGTGAAACATTACATGGAGGAACTATTTTATATCAAAATAGTAATAAAATGCATATAATTTAACAGATAGCCCATCCTCTAAGCACAATAATGCTCTCCAGGTTGTTTGTTATTGGAGGAAAACACTCTTCAAGAGGTGTAGAGGTCTACCATAGTCCTGGATGGACATTATTTCCCTAATAACACACACCATGTTGGGCATTGTTACTAGTATAATCAAAATGCACTGTCAAATTTTAATCAAGTGCTTCTTGAGCTTATTTATAAATTGTTTTATAACAGTAAGTAATGGCAGGCATACCAGTAACATGTCACTGCTTCTTTTTAAAACCTTACATTGATTACATTGCTAACATTTACTTCTTACACCCAAAAAGTCAAATATCATCCAGTTATAAATATCTGACTAAAATCAATTCTGGCTATGACAGAACTTTGTCCAAAATATCATACACTATTACTTAAAAGGATACATATTTAAAAGATTATGCCAGCACAGACCTAGGTTCCTAGGCACTTTACAAGGTCATTGATCAGTGACAGTCTTTAGAAGCCTTGCCCTGTATTACCACAAAGTTTTTAGCCCTTGTAATTTAAGTATGAATAACCCAGATTTGGGTAGAACAGTTATATGTCACTCCTATCCAAAACCAGGGGTACATTTACAGTTTCCCATCTGTTCATCCAGATTACATTTAAATAGAGTAAGGAACATAGTTTACTTTATGTGGCTAGGAAGATGATTACAAAGAAGTGATGTTCTTGAAGACACATACCCCTCCCTTCAACGTGTTCTATTTATGTTGCAGAATAGATTAAGATCTCTAGGTCAGATGTTTATTCCACTACTGGACTTGTGGATATGCAGTAGGTCAAAGAGAGAATGGAGTCTGTTGAGGCTGTGTAAGTGAGTCAGAGTTCACCCCCAGTAGTCTTTATGATACTAAGATGAGGGACAAGCCTTTGAGACAGTTAGTGTAGATTTTATGATTTAAGCCGTTGATTTTTTGTTGACAAAATATTTTGGTCTTTCAAGCTGTGTTAAGTGTTTGGGCAGATACATAACAAAGGGGAAAGTTATACCCAGAAATTGTCCTAATAAGTGCTGAATACTGAGGGATGAACACAAACCAGGAACTAGATGGCATATAATTATTGATAAGTTGCACAATGAAGACGAACTCTCCTACAGTAGTAGATAAATGGTGAATGAAGTACAGTTTTTGTCCACATAGTTTTCCATGTCCCTAAATACTGAAGCAATTTTTAGTGGTGTGCTGTTGATGTGATAACTACGGAGAATGTCATGCTTGCCAAAGGAAACTATTATACATTACTTCTGCATTTAGTTTCAGTTTGTGGTTATTACACAAGGTGTTTGTTTTGGAAATACCCTCCTAGAAGATCTTGATCTCCTCTGGACAGTTTATGATGGTACCGTGTTTACAACCATCTGCAAACCTGGTCAGCCACAAGCCCCTTTATATTAGCTTTAACCTCTGACAACTAAATGTCAAAGAAAACTGGCCCAAGGACTGTACCCTGGGGTATACCATCAGTTGTTCTATTTGTTAGCCAGTTTGCTATCCAAAGAGTTTCACAGGGATTAAAATTTAGCTGGGAGAGTTTCTGAAAATTATCTGAGTGTGAGATGGTGTAGACCACATTTGTGAGGTTTAGATATGCAATGTGTACTGATTTATCCTAATCCATTGCTTCAGTAACCTTCTTGAAGAAGTTAACCAGGTTAACCAGGCAGGATCTGCCCTTGACAAAACTGAGCTGGCTTGGGTCAAGTGTTTGTAGGTTGGCTATGTCCTTATTTATCAGTTCTACAATGATCCTTTCCATAGCCTTACAGATGAGGCTGGTAAGATTTATAGGTCTATAATTACCCAGGACTGTTCATGACCCAAATTTGAGCAGGAGGATGACTGCTGCTGTCCTCCATTCATCTGACACAAAACCTGTATAGAGACTGATATCAAATGGCCTCTGTAAGGGATTTGACAGGTCCTGTTTCAGGATGGTCAGAAGGCACCCTGGTATGTTTTACAGCTCCATAGAAACAGTTTACTTGGCTTTAGGTTCATAAGTAGTTACTAGACTAGATGCCCTTGTGGGAAATTTTAAGATTAGCCAATTTCCCTTTTCGTGTCTGAATTAAACATCCCATTTGTTCTGATATTGGCATTACACATGCCATCATCAAAAATGATATGTTACTCCTAATGAGAATAACTGGGATCATACTATAGATAATCCAAGGGGACCCATGCATGGGATAAAGCATTTAGGAGCTCCCCCTGCCCAATAGTGGTGCAGGGGGCAGTCCTGAAGTAAATCTTTTTGTTTCCCATCCATAGATCCAAATTGTGCTTGAATATGGACAGGGATTAACTTTGTTTTATGTGCATGGAGAGTCTGTTCCATGGCAGCAATATCCTCTGTAGATATACCATTCCCTCTAAACCATTCTGTTTATGTTGTAGAACAGGCTTAGATCCCTAGACCAAGTAATTATTATGCTATTTGACTTGTTGATGTGCAATAAATCCATCACTATTCGGTCATAGGATGCATTTTATGCCAGACATAGGTCACCTCTTAGCAGTATGTAAGATACTTTGTACTTTGGAAGTGTTATGAGGATGTGTTCTTGGGAAGTTTGATGGGAGAGTTGAAGATGTTAGTATGTGATCTGTGAAAGCAGAGAGAGAGAAAGAGGGATGTGGTTAGAGCTAAATTTATCCACTAGTAATTTGGCTATGTCATCAGCATCTGAGTATGTGATATCTGTTACTATTAGCTCTGTGAAGTTCTGGTAATTGTATCTGAGGTTTTCACAGTTAAAGAAGACGTTATGATTGTCTTTTACCTTGGTAGCTATTTTTGTTTCATATATTCTTTGGTTGATTTAATCAGGGAGCAGATTTCCTTGTTAAGTTTAATAGGAGTGTTTTTAACATATTTTAGTAATATTTATTATTGTATGTAATGGGTTCTTTTATTTTATTATAGAACCTTTTAATATTTGGGTTTCACCATGTGGGCTTATTTTGAAATCTGGCATTATATTTCCTTTGGAGGGGGAGACAGATACATCTGTTCAGCTATTCAGATGTGCATAGAATTTGGTGGTACATGTTTCTGCATAATCAGTGAGGTTATCAGGTTAGAAAGGGGTGTTGAAATTAACCAGGCCATTATCCAAATTTCATAGTTTAGCCTTACATCATTACTGAATAATGAGGTATATGAGGATGCTTCTAGCTTCAGTCTGGGCATACATGTTAGGGGATGAATAAGTCTCTAAGCTATGGAGGTGCTTAGTGTAGTGAAGTACAATTTCAGAGTTGATATATTTAAGTAGCAGGGGATGTGGCGGCGAAGCCCCCCCCCCACACACATGGGGGGTGCAGGGGGCTTGCCCCCCTGCTTATAGTTGAAGGATAATATGGATATGTATGTACTTGTGTGGAATATAGTAAGTGCTGGTATCCTGTGTGTTTTCAGTATTATGAGATTCAGTATATTGAGTTTTCAGTATTTTGAACTTTCAAGATTTTGGTCTCAGGATTTAGAAGTGAATATATATATATATATATATATATATATATATATACATATATATATATATATATATATATATATATATATTTATATATATATATATATATATATATATATATACACACACACACACACACACACACACACATATATAAAATCAGTTAAGCACACAATACTATTTACTATGCTGTTCATAATTACCAGTGGCTTAAACCAGCCTAGCTGCTCTCCTCCCTTGCTGATGCTGGTGGTTGTAATTTATTTCCTCATTGTCTAGAATTAGAAGACAAGACCATTGTCTGCATGTCACCTCTTTTTCCTTAATATTACTGATATTAATAGATTATACTAGTATTAATAAGTAAGACATTTCTTTCACTGCTGTACTCGCTCACTATGTATTTCTTTAATTATTCATTACTATCTGAATTCTCACACTGTGTAAGTCTTCCCTTTATCACAAGCTGGAAATAAATTGCTACACATCTATAGGTGTTAACAGCTTGTTGGTGGAATAGTGTTTTAAAATGCTATGATTTGCATGTAACTATCTGTGAATTTTTTTCAGGTAGAAGGAGTATACACACAGAAAATTGCAGCAGTTTAAGGAAGATTTCAGTTCCTTAGCTGTACAAAATGTGTGCTTTGACAGCTTTCTTCTAATACTTTTTAGAATATAAGTGGATGGTTTAAAATGTATACAGAAGTAATACAGGAGTAATACAACTGATCATTTCTCACTAAAGTCATGCCCTGGTCATTTACTCAAAACTGCAATCTACACTGCCCTCCAGTAACCTTTACTTTGACTAGGGTGTGATGCCTGATTAAATTCAACCATCTTGTATGTGCAGTTAGTATTATGGAAGAAATGACTGCCTTATATAATTACTATACTAATACATATTTTCCTGGAATAAAGAAACAAAATCATTTCCTTACAAAAAATGTCAGCATTCACTTTTATCTAATGCCTAAGGAAATGCGATACTAAATTTTGTTTCTCTATAAATAACTATATTTACATACATGAAAAAAATAGTTTAAAGTTATTCATGGAGCTATATGCCTGTGGCTTACAGGTATATATATATATATATATCTATCTATATATATATATATATATATATATATATATATATATATATATACATATATGCAGATTATTATTTAACTCATACATATATTATATTGGTATTTTTCCAAGCAATAACATTATCATATAAATATTTCATATATTTGTACACATATGTGATTCTGGGTACGCCAATAGATTCATAGGTTCATAGTTAAGTACTATGCTAGCTGCCCTTGAGGGCCATTTTAATCTTAGCCAGCTTCCATGTTTGTGCTCAAAATAACCTATCCCATTTGGATATAGATTGGCCTTACCCATCCCTTGATCAATAATTATATATATTACCCCTAATGAGAATAACTGGGATCTTACCATAGATAATTTCAGGGGACCCATGCGTAGGATACCACATTTAGGAGCTATCTCTGTCCATTCTCAATACAGGGGCCAATCCTTAGGTAAACTTTCGGTTTACCATCCATTGATCTAAGTTGAATATGGACAAGGATTAATTTTATTTTATGTGGATGGGGAGTCTGTTTCACAGCATGGTTATCCTTTGTGAGATATACCTTTCCCTCCAAACCCTTCTGTTGATGCTGTGGAAGAGGTTTAAATCCCTAGACTAAGTATTTATGATGCCATTTGAATTGCTGATGTACAGTAAATACATCAGTAATGGGTTGGAGGATGCCTTGTATGCCATTCAAGGTCACTTCTTAGTGGTCTGTAGGATACTGAGTATAGTGACAGAGCTTTGAGTAGGTCCATGTAGGATATATTGTTTAGACCTTGTATCATTTTAGTAAGGTGTCTCTGTGGGTATTTCAGTTGTTGCATGTGTCTAGACAGATATCTATCAAAGGAGATATTATATTCAATGACTGGCCTAATGAGGGCTCAGTAAAGGGGGACAATGACATCCTTAGATCAAGACACAAATTCCTTTGGTTATAAGCTGTGAAATGTTTAAGAAATTTCTTACAAAAATAGATACATGTTGGTCAAAGGTTAGGTGACTATCTGCATAGTTTTTCAAATCTCGAACAACTGAGTCATCTCTTAGCAAACCTAGTCAGCCATATCCCTTTTATATTGTCTTTTACTACAGAAAAGATGTTTATGCTTTCTTTTGAATTTTTATAATAACATTATAGATACATATCTGTAGTTACAATTTTATTCTTGCAAATACCTTCAATCATGCAACCTTCTTATAGTTTATTTGTGAAACCTATGTTTAATATGACCAAAATATGAGAAAAAAAGTTGTACTTACTATAGAACTCTGGCCTTCTTGCCACTAACTAGTCAACCTTCTCAGCCAGCCAGTCGGGCCTAGCCTTCTGCCAGTCAATATACCTGTGGTACCACTGTTGGCTGAAGTGGGTGATCCCTGTCAGGGAAGAAAGGTGCTCACAAACTCCTGTCAGATATCAATATTCTTCCAATGACTCCCCCTTACTTAGGTCTGGATTGTATCCAGGTATGAGTCATTAAGAATTTAGACCATAATTTTTCTCTCCTCATCTGACCAGCTCAGAGCCCATCCTTATGTCTTCACAGGTATTGTCACCATTTGAAGTGACAGAACAGAGTGAATAAAGTATGAGCAGGGCTGTGGTTCACAGGTTTTGAACCTCTTCCTCTGGGGTGTAATATCCCCTTAACCAAACCCAATTAACCATCAGTGGCATTAGACCAGGTACTGTTATTATTGACAAGTTTGGTTTAAACAAAAACGCTTTCTCACATACATGTTTTTTAAGGAATACATTCACATGTCATTTATATGGTGGATAAAAAACAATATGCAATTATTTTTCTTTATATTACTTACCATTGCAACTGTTGCTGTTCATTGCCTTAACTGTCTTTCTTGGAGTATTACACACAAATAACCTAAATGTTATTTGTAATTGCCTCCTTCTGTACATCAGCAGCATATTAATGTTTTTTTTTTTCTTTTTTTTTTTTTTGAGGGGGGTTATTTTATAGAACTAACTCTTCCTGTATGTGTGAATATCAACGTTATTAAATGTTGAGTGTTTGAGCTGATAAGGTATGCCAGATGATGTTAAAAGGGCAAGGATTACAATACAAGCTCTTTTGCATATGACTCCATTTTGTTTTTTTCTAAACATATTCAGCTTCAACATATCTGAGGCTATCTACTAATTCCCATTGCATGCAGATGTCCCCAGCATGTTCATCTGAACCCAAGGCCATGTTCATGAGTAGCTGAGAGTGATTTACGTGCCTAGTTAGCCATATACATTCACTTATTATTGTGATTCACACACACAAATGTAAAACAGCCTAATTTGTATGTATATATATATATATATATACACACACACACACACACACACACACACACACACACACACACACACACACACACACACACACACACACACACACCAACATTTACTTGAAATACTTTAACACTGCCATATTAGCTTGTCATTACTTGCTTCATGTGGCAAATGACTTAGGAAACCACTGATTTTTAAAGTGTGCAAAAATAATATAAATATTGTAAATTCATAAGAAGCACTTCAAAATTATGTGAAATTAGTGAGTTTACTACAATAAATGTTTTGTTTTAATCATCTGATGGGCATAGTACAATAACTTTAGTAAATAATATAAAGCTGTCCTTTGTAAATGGAAAATCATGCCAGTAACAGTGGAAATGATGAGCAAATCATACATACGGACGAAATGCAGTATTTTATTTGTGAAGTACTGAAGTGGTAATAATGTGTTGTAGCCTGAACATGCATGTGTCTTTATTTGGAGATTTCTGAGTGTCACTCACTGAAGAATGAAAAATTGCAGCATTGTGAATACATGACAATGATGGGGATTAGAAGAAGGAGGAATCTGTTAACAAAATGATTGATTTACTGTCCTGAGTGTGTTTATGATACTGCAGACATTAGTATAGCACAGCATTACATGGCTAGATGGATATTTTGCATGTGTATATAATTATGGAGTTGTGCTACCAACCTTTTTTATAGGAGGATTACAGGCACACTTTCATTGCTGTGTTATTTGACTGATTTTTATATCAAAAGCTTTTTGTGTATGACTGTGGCTTATTTTTCATGTGCAGAAATGATGCAAAATAAGGACTCAGTGCAAAAAAAGAACAACTACAGCCACGAGGAAAACTGAATCCTCAAGGCAGCTCTTAGGACACATGGTAAACATCTGTATGATAAAGGGGGCCGAAAGAAGCTGAGAGGACAAAAGCTTGGAATTAAGATATCTTGGGCATTAATGCAGTCAATAAAAGAAATCCCACATTAATATAGTGCAACAAGAGGGAAAATGATACGAAAGGAAATCAGAAGCCAGACCAGGCAGACTGCTATTGCCGGTACTGGTACTCGGGGGGGGGGGTCTAATACTTATCCCAGTAACACCAGATGATGAATCATAGGATCATAGGATCACAAGAGGTTACTAGGCTAATGGTCCTGGGGCCCTTACAAGCCTAGCCAAGAGTTTATCCCCAAAAAGAAACCTCAGTCAGGACTTGTCACCCCTGTCAGTGAGGCACACAGGTGGAACACCTGGGTCAAATTTATGGTTTCTCATCCACTCATCAAGGTTGCGCTTGAAGAGGGGCAGTAAGTTGCTCTGTTTGACATGTATGGCAAGTCTATTCCAGAAACAGGGCAGCTTCTGGGAGACAAACCTGTCTCTTCAAAGTTTTTCTTCATATCGCATATAAGATTCAGGCCTTTTGAGCGTGTAATGTGTGAGGAGTTAGACTTACGGATATGGAGCATCTCTAGTAGGGCAGGATCCAAGATTGTCGTGTAGGTGAGACACAGATCATCCTTGAGCAATCTCTATGATGCCGAATAGAGTGATAGTGATTTGTGCCTGTCCGTATAGGACAGGTGTTGGAGGCCATGGATTCTTTTTATGAGTTATTTTAGTGGCCTTTCCAGTTGGTGCAGATATATGATATGAATAGCTCCTATCCATCTGTGGGATGACTAGGACACAGAGATGATGGGACTGGAATAATCAAAGGTGGTGTGGACACTGGCTCTGACCAATATCTGCAGCAGCAACACTTGGTTCATGAAGGTGGTTTAAAAACAGTAACATATTTTTACAGAGAATTGAATGCTGCCATATTATGGTTGCATTAAACACATGACAGTTACTATTAATAGGCAAATCTTCCACATTTACACAGCATAACAATGAAGGCAGTGTGCATGATGCATGTCCCCTATGCTTCCTTAGTAAGCATAAAGTAGTGTATGCCATTTCTTAGTTAGTAATTTTTTCAAATTATTTTCTACATGGTCAGTAGCAGAAACAAGCAGTTATGCTATAACAATAAATTTGTATTGTATAAACAGCAGAATGGCTGTGAAGATGATGATGATGATGATGATGATAACATAGTTATATTCATGAGGCAGCCTGATGAAAGTGCCACACAGTTGTCAAGCTTAATGGCAGGATCTAAGACCCCACAACATGTTAGTAACTGTAGAGGAAGTGACAGTGCATATTACAAAGTTAAGCACATAATGACTTTACAGTCACACTCGTATAGTGAGAACACTCATACACTTCTACACCAGTATCTAGTTGTTGTTGTTGTGTGTTTCAGCTTTTCCCGGTTAGGGGTCACCACAGCGGAACTCTGGTCCGCTAATGATTGGCAGTAGATTTTTACGTGCCGAGTTGCCGGCCCTGACGCACAACCTTCAACGAAGGTACGCCCATTCACGCATGTCTCCACACAGAAGAAGCTCTAGCTGAGAATCGAACAAGACAATGTCTTACTGTGAGGCGACAACGCTACCACAGCACCACCACCAGTTACACCAGTACTCTAGTGACATTACAAAGACATGCATCTGGAGAATTTCAACACGGGCCTCCGCTGAAAATTGGCTTTGTTCCAACTATGACTATTTCCACTTAACAAATGTTAAATAAATAAATAAATAAATAAATAAATAAATAATAAAAAAAAATTATCTCCAAACCTGATGACCACTTTCAGGATGATGGCAGACATTAAGAGACAGCAGTGTTCACAGTAACACCTTTACAGCGGGAAGTCAGGTGCAGGACTTTGCTACAGCTACTCCAGGAAACATAAAGCATTTGCTGCCCAGCAGCAAAGTGTGCCATGACATTGTTAGAGCACAGAACACTGCCACAGGGAATCAGCTGGAAATGGCCAGAGTCATCCATGGCATAAGTGAGGTAGTCCAGCACTACATGTAACTGGTAGAGAGTAGGGATAATGCCATGAGCACACTGATGTACAATATGGGGATGCACCTAGTATCCATGACCATCTCCATTCATACACTAGTTAGGAGTCAGTCTTAGAAGGGGAAGAGGATGAGGTACTGTCCAAACACATTAGGGCACATCACAAGAAACTACAAGTGCTTCTTCAGAAAGTACTCTAATTTGTTGTGAAGAATAAGCACAACAGATTTCATGCAGGCCACATCAACGTTCAACTATACCTAGTAGAACCTCTCATTTGAGGTCCCATTTACATTCCTGCAGCCATGACAGATCAGTGTCTGCAGGATCACCTGCATCAAGTAGGGCACAACATCAGACCACTTCACCAGCCAGCTCTCATGACTGTCCCTCTTCAAAATCATTTACATCATGGTGTAGCCCATCTTTAGAAGATGTGCATGGCACATTTGACCTTGACCTAGTGTGATTCAAGTATAACATTTCTGTTACTTACAATTTGACATTCACAAGCACAGGTGAATGTTTAACTCAAAGGAGAATAAACTATTAGATAGGGGTTCTTAGGACACTTTTCAACTGTATGCATTTCATTCATGTAATGGTACTGCTTAAATCTTCACTGAAGTGTGAAAAGAAAGGTTTATGTCACAACATAAGATTGCAGTGATAAACGCCATAAATACTGTATGCACTTACATTTTTACAGACACCAGTTAACTACAACTTCAAAGTAGTAATAATGTGTTATTTGACTGATTTTTATATCAAAAGTTTTTTTGTGCATGACTGTGGCTTATATTTCATGTGCAGAAATGATGCAAAATAAGGACTCAGTGCAGAAAAAGAACAACTACAGCCATGAGGAAAACTGAATCCTCAAGGCAGCCTAAAGGACACATGGTAAACATCTGTTTGATAAAGGGGGCCCAAAGAAGCTGAGAGGACAAAAGCCTGTAATTAAGATATATCGGGCATTAATGCAGTCAATAAAAGAAATCCCACATTAACATTGTGCAACAAGAGGGAAAATTATGCGAAAGGAAGTCAGAAGCAAGGCCAGGCAGAATGCTATTGCCAGCACTGGTACTCAGGCGGGGGGCATCTAATACTTACCCCATTAACATCAAATGATGAATCATAGGATCATAGGGTCATAAGAGTTTACTAGGCTAATGGTCCTGGGGCCCTTACAAGCCTAGCCAAGATTTTATCCTCAAAAAGAAACCTCAGTCAGCACCTGTTGCCCCTGTCAGTGAGGACAACAGGTAGAACCCCTAGGACAAATTTATGGTTTCTCATCCACTCATCAAGGTTGTGCTTGAAGAGGGTCAGTGAGGTGCTTTGTTTGACATGTATGGCAAGTCTATTCCTGAGATGGGGCAGCCTCTGGGAGACAAGCCTGTCTCTTCAAAGTTTTTCTTCATATCGCATATAAGATTCAGGCCTTTCGAGCAGGTAATGTGTGAGGAGGTAGACGTACGGATATGGAGCATCTCTAGTAGGGCAAGATCCAATATTGCCTTGTAGGTGAGACACAGATCATCTTTGAGCAATCTATATGATGCCGAATAGAGTGATAGTGATTTGTGCCTGTCCGCATAGGACAGGTGTTGGAGGCCATGGATTCTTTTTATGAGTTATTTTAGTGGCCTTTCCAGTTGGTGCAGATATATGATATGAATAGCTCCTATCCATCTGTGGGATGACTAGGACACAGAGATGATGGGACTGGAATAATCAAAGGTGGTATGGACACTGGCTCTGACCAATATCTGCAGCAGCAACACTTTGTTCCGGAAGGCTGGTTTAAAAACAGTAACATATATTTATACAGAGAATTGAATGCTGCCATATTATGGTTGCATTAAACACATGACAGTTACTATTTATAGACAAAGCTTCCAGATTTACACAGCATGACAATGAAGGCAGTGGGCATGGTGCATGATTCATGTCCCCTATACTTCCTTAGTAAGCATAAAGTAGTGTATGCCATTTCTTACTTAGTAATGTTTTCAAATCATTTTCTCCGTGGTCAGTAGCAGAAAGAAGCAGTTATGCTATACCAATAAACTTGTACGGTATCAACAGCAGAATGGCTGTGAAGATGATGATGATGATGATAACATAGTTATATTCATGAGGCAGCCTGACGAAAGTGCCACACAGTTGTCAGGCTTAATGGTCGGATCTCAGACCCCACAACTTGTTAGTAACTGTAGAGGAAGTGACAGTGCATAATACAAAGTTAAGCACATAATGACTTTACAGTCACACTCGTATAGTGAGAACACTCATGCACGTCTACACCAGTATCTCCAAACCTGATGACCACTTTCAGGACGATGGCAGACATTAAGAGACAGCAGTGTTCACAGTAACACCTTTACAGCAGGAAGTCTGGTGCAGGACTTTGCTACAACTACTCCAGGTAACATATAAAGCATTGGCTGTCCAGCAAAAGTGTGCCATGACATTGTTAGGGCTCAGAACACTGCCACATGGAGTCAGCTGGAAATGGTCAGTCATCCATGGCATTATTGAGATATTCCAACACTATATGTAACTGGCAGAGAGTAGGGATAATGCCATGAGCACAATGATGTACAATATGGGGATGCACCTAGTATCCATGACCATCATTCGTACACTAGTTAGGAGTCAGTCTTGGAAAAGGAAGAGGATGAGGTACTGTCCAGGCACATTAGGGAACATCACAGGAAACTGCAAGTGCTGTTTAATAAAGTACTCTAATTTGCCGGGAAGAACAAGCACAACAAATTTTATGCAGGCCACATCAATGTTCAACTATACCTAACAGAACCTCTCATTTGAGGTCCCAGTTACATTCCTGCAGCCATGACAGATCAGTGTCTGCAGGATCACCTGCATCTAGTTGGCAAGACATCAGACCACCTCACCAGCCAGCTCTCATGACTGTTCCTCTTCAAAATCATTTACACCATGGTGTAGCCCATCTTTAGAAGATGTGCATGGCACATTTGACCTTGACCTAGTGTGATTCAAGTATAACATTTCTGTTACTTACAATTTGACATTCACAAGCACAGGTGAATGTTTAACTCAAAGGAGAATAAACTATTAGATAGGGGCTCTTAGGACACTTTTCAACTGTATGCATTTCATTCATGTAATGGTACTGCTTAAAACGTCATTGAAGTGTGAAAAGATGTCACAACATAAGATTGCAGTGATAAACGACATAAATATTGTATGCACTTACATTGTTACAGACACCAGTTACCTACAACTTCAAAGTAGTAATAAAAAATTTTCAGGGGAAACACTAACAAGAAATTTTCCAATTCAAATAAGTATCCTGCCATGGTAAGAAACACTGCTGCCATGTCACACTCATCGCTGCATAAATAATATTTTTTGTCTCTGATGCCACAAATTATTGTGTATGACAAAATAAAATAACCCGATGTGAAGTATCTCAACAGATAACTATTCAAACTGAGAAAATATTGCATAAGATAAAGCAAAAAAAAAAATATGAAACAATGCAAGATGCTAATCCTTGTTAAATACTGAATTAACATTTTTTACTAAATGAACCTGTTGAGGGCATTCAGTGTATACATATTTTGGTAAATCACCATAGCAGACTATATTGTGCAAAACAGTTAAAAATATGATAATTACTGAATCAAACAGGAGAGTCAGTGAGCACTCACGCTTGATTTTTACATGCAATAATATGACAAACTGAAATATAATAGCAATAATAATAATAATAATAATAATAATAATAAATAATTATTTAAAGATGAAAAGGAATGTCAGGTGAAGGGTGACATTAGACCATGCGCCAGACAGCATAGCCCGGCGATACCACTGCATGCACACATTATACTCCATATGTTTTTTACATAGCTCAACGATAGCGCTGCATGTACCTCCATGTCTTTTGTACATAACCCAGCAATACTGCTGCATGTACCCATTATGCTCCATGTGTTTTTTACATTGTCCAGCGATATCACTGCATGCAGCCTTTATACTCCTTGTATTTTTTACATAGCCTAGCTATACCACTGCATGTACCCATTATACTCCATGCGTTTTTTATATAGCCCACAGATACCACTGCATGTACCCATTATACTCCATTTGCTTTTTAAATAACCCAGTGATACCACTGCATGTACCCATTATACTACAGGTGTTTTTTTACATAGCCCAGTGATACCACTGCACGTACACATTAAACTCCATGTGATTTTTACATATCTCAGCAATACCGCTGCATGTACCCATTAAATTCCATGTGTTTTTTACATAGCACAGCAATACCACTGCACGTACTCATTATACTCCATGCGTTTTTTGCATAGCCCAGTGATACTACTGCATGCACCCATTATACTCCATCCCCCGGATTCATGAAGCTTGGCGCAAGGCCGGTGTAAGGCCTGCGCCGGCCGTGCGGCATATAAATGGTGTAGTAGTGCCATATGCATATTAATGAAGGTGCGCTGCCACCATATCCACGTGCATAGGACATGTGCGCGAGTGCATGGGGCGTTACTAAGCTGCGCCCGGAGGCGTGTCAATGTCGGCTGGCGATGAGCAACCTAAACTGCTGAATATTATAGCCTGCCTGCAATAGTAATCGCACCTATCAATGTCCGTGGATAATGAAATGTATGCAAAGCATGCAAGACAGTTCCCTGCCACAAAAAATGGAGAACCAAACAGAAATGCACGCAGAGTTTCCGTCCATGGAACAAATGATATTTAAAATCGTGTGTCCGTAACCAGCAGTCCCACAGTGTTAGTGATAGTACACAGCTGGGCAGTTGTGGCTATATAACAACCGTAAAGAAACCTGACAGTCCAAATTGTATACCAAACACACACAAACATATGTATATTAAAATGTGCTATACACACGAACAGGAACGTAACCGGCACATACACATAGGATGCTATATGCGGAACCGGGATATCCAAAAGCAGAACCCATGCATGCAAATGCAATGTGCAACAACCCCTGTATAGCACATAACCTGCACCCATGTCCGAATGTCCACCAAATCCAGCTACCAGCCTTGCGCAGCCGTACACCTACACATAGCGAGTATTCCCCATATGTAGTAGGAAGTATCGTCCTAGGCAGTGTCAGGATTGCAAATATGTATGCCACGTTTGTAAACATCCTATCACATCACAGTTACGTAAATCCAAATGCTCGTGCGTTCATGTTTCGGCAAAATGTGTGTACATCCCGCGTGGGATAAGTAACCTGTTGAAACCCCAGAGTTGTTTACATGCCATGGTGTCCAGTACTGTACACATCTGGACAAAACATGTATCATGTAGTCACGGTACTGTTCAGTGTCTACACAGACATGCAAAACATACTACGCAGGATGGAACAGCTGTCTACCATGCAGGTCTCCACTAGGGTTGCCACCTGTTCAGATGCCCAAGGTGGGACATCCCTTTTAGAAATGTGAGAATTTGCAGGATAAAACATACCCCCGGCCAGTGCAAAGGACAGAATTACACTTGTTTGCCAAGATAAAAGCTTATGTCATAGCATGTGAATAGCTTATGTTAACCCAAATAACAGTTATGTGTTTCAGATACAAAATACCTGTATCAAGCAACTATTAAAGAAAATAAGAAATATACCTGTGTCTTAAAATCACAGGACACTTGCCATGTCTTAGGTGTCGTCGGGGGACACAACTGTCCAAAGTGGGACTTCCCCTCACAAAGAGGAAGAGGTGGTAACCCTACTCCCCACTGAATTATCAACAGTATATATTCAACCCAATCACATACCGACACCACCACTCAACCTATTACAGCAACAAAATCTGGACAAAGCCTAAAATGACAGGTGGACAAATAGGGATAGATGTAAGTACTGCTCTCACAAACTTCGAAACTTCACAGAATAATAATATGTACATTAGAATGAAATGTTGTGAAGGATGTGGGGTAGTCCCTGAGTATTACAGAGGTCCGTACATTTTTACTGTAACAAACCTTCACATATGTTTACTGTACTACTGCATACCTGTAGTTAATTCATAGCTAATTCATGTCCAAAATAATAATCCTCATATGAATGAATACAGGAAATAGTCAATTGTGAATGTGAACACCCCTCACAGTGGATAATGTATTGTAACCACCCCCACCCATATTATGTATTGCCAACATTATAAGCTGCTGACAGCTGCCCAAACACCTGTGTCTGTAAACACAGATAAAATGTTTAAAATGGACAAACTCTGTCCATGTGCTTTGTCTGACATTTGAACACGGTCAGGTCAGTTCCGTTCACCAGGTGGACAAGCCTAAACCCAGATCACCACATGAACACCCTGACAATTAAAGACTTATATGTGTCAGGACTATAAGCCTTGGGGTTCTAAATATCCCTGCAGTGATGTAATATGCAGTTTGGGTCCAGAGCAGTAGGGAATAGGGAATGTGTAATATGTAGTACCGCATTTTTCCCAGCAGGAGAATGGATGCCTGTGTCGTAAGTGAAGCGGTGAGGCATATGTTAATGTAGCTATGTACTATGGGTATGCATATAAATGAGCAGAACACCAAATGTATAGTGGTTACAGCATCCGGCCAACGTGAATGCAGTCCCAGTTCAACTACGACTACAGCACATATAATGTTAAAGTGTAATGAATGCGTCTGTGCTGTACAGACATTTAAATATGTAAAGGTGAACGTGTGTTTCGCATATGTCCGTTAACCGGATTACAGATATTTTACTGGTACTGTCACAAGTAATAAAGCCCACGTAAGCACAAAGACTTAGTAAACATATGTAACCCACAATAAGGATATGCATGCCCGCGTAACCCACAATAAGGAAATGGAAGTGGGGCTGTGGGTGTGTAATCCGCTCACAGCATAGCAAATGAATGCTAGTTTCTACACGTAATGTCTATATATGGATATATACATTTGTGTATAGATATATATATATCCACAGACTTAAACTAAATAAATATATGAAATAAAGAATGTACAGACATATATATATATATATATATATATATATATATATATATATATATATATATATATATATATATATATATATATATCTATATACATACATATATATATATATATATATATATACACATACACTCAAACACATACAACATCAATTGATAGATACCTAACAAACATATAAACAAATGTCCTCGTAGATATAACACATGTACATAAATAGGTTACACCATAGCTAGTATGGATACACATAACAGACATGCAATTAAGGTAAATACACTGCTGCTCTCAAAACTACTGCCCGGAAAGTATCACTGTGCCAGATCTGTAAGTCCTACTCTTTAAACATGGATATACGTGTCCTTTGCAGGACTCCAAAAATAGTGAATCTATAAATGCACTGTCCTGTAATGATTGCTGCAAAAAAGTGTCATCCGCAACTACAATATAGCTATACATGCAACAGTAGCTTGTGCAAGTGTAATAACACATGGGTTGACAGAATGCAAGACATATGTACCGACATGCAGAGAGTGGATAGTGCTTAGAAGTGTCGTCATAATTTATTATCGCTCACATTAAATATGTGTTATGACTACTGTGGAGGGGTGTCAGGTCTGGGAATCATGGGTATGCAATAATGGGCCTAGGTGCCTAGGTGTTGGTTAGCACAGATTTATGAGGTCCGCCCCATGGGAGTGATTAACATATCTATGTGGGTATAGCAGACGCCTCTAACTTCCTAAAATGAAGTACCCATCTACAGGATATCGTGTAAACTATTGGGGGAAGACGTAGGGAGTTATATTAGTGTTGTGTAAGTGATTATCATGGACGTACATGCGTACGAATAAGATGGTAACCATACCTCTCAATCAGAATAAGACATCTGGACAAAGGCATTTTAAAATAAGTAAAAATAGGGAATATCTCAAATATTCCTCTTACAAAGTCAGAACGTGGATAGAATAATGGATCAGTCAATAGTATGAATGTTTTGAGGGTTATTAATTGTAAACAACAAATGTCTGTCATTACTGTCTAACCACACAGTCCCAAATGACTTCCCACTAAATTACCAGAAAGGCACAATATTATTCAAAAAGGAAGAAAATCAGACGTCTAAGTTCGGGACATTTACCCAAAATGTGTACAGTTGAGAGGTATGAAGGTAACCCTGACCTAAATAAATGTACAGAACTAGTGCGATTAGGTGGACAGGTGTGAAGAAAGACGTGATGACAAATGACAAAACATGTATAAGTCAAAAGCATGTACCTCGACAAATCTGGATGAATACTAATGCCCTGTGATAGCCAATGTGGAAGGTTAATAGAAACAACATAAATGTGTCCCTCAGGGTGCTATGCAGTGTCCCCGAGACAGTGTTCAGTCTCCCACACACACATGTGAGTTCTGCCACTGACAGAAAGTGCAAATACCGGTGAACACATAAGGTAGATGATAGCAGAATATGTTTTGATCAGCACCTGTTGGCTTTTGTGAGGAACACAACACTCTCGGTGGGTGTGTCCTACAAAAGGAATGTAATGGCATCTGGCCTGTGATTTCTCTGTATATTGTGTGTAGTGGTGTAATAAAATGTCATATCTTGTATCAGAAACAGATACATGTTATAGGAAACAGTATCATCGACTATACCACTACAAGACAAATCTGAAGGTATGAAAAGTGCTGAAGTAGTCAGTTTAGTATTGACCGCAGGTATATGTGGACTTGTCAAATGTCACAGCTGTACTTATAGTACCTATAGGGCTGTCACCTCTACAAATGATGAAAGTGGGAGGTGCTCTGTAGAAATGACAGACGTCGCAGGTCAAAACATACCTACAGCCATGCTTACTCCACAAATAGACATATTAGCACACATCAAAGCTTAGGCCAGGATTCACAAAGCTTTGGTCAGTGTACGAGTAGAGTAAGAGTAGAGCAAGGCAAGATGTCCGCCGAGCTATTCAGCAATATCCTGTAGGGGTGTGTAACACAGCCCCTCAAACGAACGTTGCATGGACAATGTTAGGATATGCAAATTACCCCATTTGTAGGTGAAAGCTATGCAAATGATGTAAAATATGCGATACATGAAACAGTAAGCTGTCCGTGCAAGAGTAGAGGTATGTGCAGAAATGTACATGGACGTTAACCGAGTAACGTTATGCAAGTAGCTAAATGGAGCAATGTCATCTGCAAATAAAGGATGGTTTAGTTGAAGAAGCATGCCAATGGCCAGATATAAGGCCAGTGGCATGTATTCCCATTGGAAATTAATAAAACTCTAGTTGTCCTCCCCTGATCTCCGAGTACGTGCTGTGCATACAAAACAAGACAAATATGTAAAATATACATACAAATTGTAATGTCAGTTAAAAGTTATTGCGTCATGCAGGTGAATGGCAAGCTGAAGACAACATGGCTACTGAGTAGTGGTTGCGATGTGTGGAAGCGCACACTCAGAGATGTAACCAAGCATTAGTAGGCAATCCTATGCAATTGAGGCTGAGGATAGTGAAGCACAATTTGTCATGCCATATAGGCCAAGCCATTACAGTGTAAGAGTAGGTGAAGGGGACTATCAGCGTAGGAGATAGGTGACATCATGAGTGTGTATGTATAAATCACTGTAATCTTATTGGAGCAGTGTGTCACATGTCTGCTGTCAGTGACTCATCGGTGGAAGAGGCGTGTTATGATTTATCCTAGGTAAAGTCAGTAAACTGACGGTGTACGCAATTGATATCACTGAAGTTCCTTGCAAACCTGGTGAAGTGTGTTTGTGCCCGTGCAAGCCTGTAAGCCCGAGTAAGCATGTGTGCATGTGTGTCAGCCTGTGTGCGCGACTTGAAGAACGAGTAAGCTACTGTAAGATTGTTGAAGCCCGTGTAATGTTGTGTAAACCAGTGTAAGTGTTTGTACGCATGTATACGCCTGTGTGCGCACGTGGAAGCGGATATGCACTTCACTGTGCTCCTATGCACGGTGCCGCTCACTGTGGACACAAACAGTGAAAAGGAAGGTAAACAAATAGCAGTAAGTTAACCAAGGAGAACTACCACAGCTAGCAGGTGAAACCAATCAGACTGAGTATATTACACAGCCAGTACAGTAGGCCAGCACAGCACAGTACGTACAACTCTGCAAACAGTAGTCCACCATGTTATTCTCAGACACACTGCAACACTGTAGTATACTAAGAGAAGTGCAAACTGTAAAAGCTTAACTGAGTCAACATAATGTTAGGGGCTGCCATTGCTATTATACGTCAACATATGCAACATGTGGAGGGTTGTGCCAATGTGAATGCTGCTCAGCATCACACAGTGAGTAGCAGGCACAGGGTAATCTACCAGGGGCTACATGAGCTGGAGATAGTAGAGCACTATAGAGTGGACAGAGACCTCCTGCAAAAGACTGTGGATCTGTGCAGGCCATGTCTCACACACAGACCCAACAGAGGGAAACCTATCCCAGTGGAAACCAAGGTATGTGTTGCCCTAAGGATACCAGCAACAGGAACCTTCCAGAGATCAACTGGTGACATGATGTGGATTTTACAAACATCAGCATCCAGAGTACTGCACCAGGTCATGAATTCCATGTCAGCACATGTCAGTGATGATGTATATATCCCCAATTCCCATAAGGTATTGGGCAGCAATATGTGTTGTTTCCACACAATAGTGGAATACTCTAAGTACTGTGTGCAATACACTGCACGCACATATGCATCAAAACACCAGCCAGTGAGTGTGGTAGGGCCTACATCATCCACAAGGGCTTCCCCTCCATGAAGTGGCGGTTTGTGTGTGATGGCCAGCCCGCAATAATGAATGTGTGTGCTGGATGCCCTGGAAGCTGCAATGCTTCCGATATGTGGCATCTGACGCAGCTGTACAAAACATTTGGCAATGGGGACAACCCTCATGGTCACCTAGTGAGGGATGCCGGATGTGCAGTTCAACTGTGGCTGATGACATACATCAGAAATGCACACACACATGAACAGGAATGCCATAATGAGGCACACGCACATACAGAAACCTTACTCTAGCATGTGTTTGTGTTGCTCAAGTCACAGTTCTGGTGCCTGGACACATCTGGTGGAGCATTACCACACTTGTCAACTACATGTATCAGAATTGTCTGTGGCCTAGGTCATCTGTGTCACACACACACACACACACACACACACACACACACACACACACACACACACACACATGACAGTTTATATACATAGTGTGAGTGACTGTTCATGTATGTGTAATACTGCAGAACAGTTCAAACACAGAAAAGTATGTCAATAATGGACATTCATCATAGTTGTACAACCACCTTGGAGGATATGCATGCAGAACTCTCATTGCATATGTGATACAGTGATGTACTTCACAATACCATTGTAAATGCAAATATCAAATGACAAATGACATAGCACATATCTATATGTACACACTGTTACCCATTATACATATTGGGGTGTAATACCTATGTGTTACTGTTGGTAAAGTATGCATAGTAAATGTGGATAACTGACTCTGTTTAGCCTTATAGGTGTACAGCATGGGTTGGACAACACGTATCTGTCTGTATGATACCTTTGTGTAGACTAACTGTGTCATGTGCAGAATGCATTCTAGGCCAGAGTATGAATTCCCAGATGTGGACAGGAATATCCCTATTGTCTTTGCTTGTAACTAACATGGCTACATGTCAAACAGTAATGGTCCCAGCAATATGTGGTGGTCAATACCAGTGCGAACTGGTATAGTATAGTACATGTAGGATCCACACGCTACTGTGTGTACTACATGTGTGGGTCAGCTGTGAAGATATCATATAACAATTGGTCATTCAGACTGTTGAGGTCGTGTCTACTACCATAATGCAAAACTGTGACAGATAGTAACAGTATCACCCACAGCACCGTGTAAAACCATAGCAATCACACATGTGTAGACAAGTACAACAATATGTGTAGTATAATGCATACTGGCCACCAATAGAAAGTATGACGTGTTAACAGTGTGAAATACAGGCCATGTCACCATTCCAATGTGTCCACTATACATGGAGATGCAGACAGTGCACCTTCACCATGTTCACATATAGATACATGTAAATCTGTACTACACACATCTCACACGTACTGCACACTCTGTAACACATGCTGCCAATACTACACACGTCAGTCAAATGGCACATGGATGGAGAATACATCTTCAGAATTAACAGTGCTGTATACTATACTACATTGATGATCATAGCTGGAATGTATCATGCCTGCTTACATACACCTAGAAGGAAATCACACTTTGTGTTAACAACATTGTAACATTATTACAGTGCTATGAAGCCACCCTGTGCATCAGCACCATGTTAGTCCGTACCTGCATCAATGTTACACATTACAAGAGGTGGCACAGGTGTCATCATATGCACAGGGTATGTAGTTTCTTTTCCAGAGCCTGTCAGTGAACCAGCCAATCAACATGTATGCATTTGTGTGTGTGTGAGGGACAACAGGTTTTGCATGGCCCAATGTTGATGCAATGTGTGTGTGTGTGTATGTGTTACCCCTAGCTGTTTGATTTATGTGTGTCTCTGCATGTACACTGTTTCAGCATGTGTCAGCCATATACTGGAGGTTGTGGGACAGTCACAGACTGTACATGCCAGGCTGTACAGATCGCCATTCCTGGCCATGGACACCCCTCCATGCATTCAACCATAGTCCAGTCCTGCACCTGGCAATGTATACACATACATACATGGGATCTGTATCACAACCTGTGGATAAACGGGTGTCAGTAATGTTAACCTGATTTGCATAGTATTGGCCATGTAATACATAGGTATATGAGCCATAGTCATCCTCCAAAGTAATAACCACTGCTGACTGCTGCTGAGATGTGCACATGACCGTTTAAAGGTGCTGTACTATCATTGTTTTCAATGTCCCTGGTAATACCCAGCAACAAAATAACTGGTCATTACACAACTATAACCCAGGATCACTACAGCACACAGTATATGCACTATCACAGAACCATAGCACATTCAGATACATCCAAGGTGAACATGTACAGACAATGCAGCACATTCAATAGTGCTAATATCTACATACATATTACTAAGATATATATATAGATATATACACACACACACAATTGGAAGGGCCGGGAGTTGAACATACACCTACCTACTCTAACACACTACAGCATTACGCATTTACAGAATGCGCTACTAAGATTACTGAACACAGCACTCCCAGAGGCATACTTCTAGGTGGGTGACATCATCCGCAAAGGCAAAGACGCCGATAGGGAATGTATGTGTTGTGAGGCATCTAAAAGCATTACTGTGTCCCCAGGCAGCTGGAAACACACACACACACACATGTGGCAGGGCCAGGAGTTGAACATACACCTACCTACTCTAACACACTACAGCATTACGCATTTACAGAACGCGCTACTGAGATTACTGAACACAGCACTTCCAGAGGCATACTTCTAGGTGGGTGACATCATCAGCAAAGGCAAAGACGCCGATAGGGAATGTATGTGTTGTGAGGCATCTAAAAGCATTACTGTGTCCCCAGGCAGCTGGAAACACACACACACACACACACACACACACACACACACACACACTTGGAAGGGCCGGGAGTTGAACATACACCTACCTACTCTAACACACTACAGCATTACGCATTTACAGAACGCGCTATCGAGATTACTGAACACAGCACTCCTGGAGGCATACTTCTAGGTGGGTGACATCATCCGCAAAGGCAAAGATGCCGATAGGGAATGTATGTGTTGTGAGGCATCTAAAAGCATTACTGTGTCCCCAGGCAGCTGGAAACACACACACACACACACACACACACACACACACACATACACTTGGAAGGGCCGGGAGTTGAACATACACCTACCTACTCTAACACACTACAGCATTATGCATTTACAGAACGTGCTACCGAGATTACTGAACACAGCACTCCCAGAGGCATACTTCTAGGTGGGTGACATCATCCGCAAAGGCAAAGACGCCAATAGGGAATGTATGTGTTGTGAAGCATCTAAAAGCATTACTGTGTCCCCAGGCGGCTGGAAACACAAACACACACACACACACACACACACACACACACACACACACACACACACACACACATACACACACACACACACACACACACACACACACACACACACATACACACACACACACATACACACACACACACACACACACACACACACACACACACACACACACACACACACACACACACTTGGAAGGGCCAGGATTTGAACATACACCTACCTACTCTAACACACTACAGCATTACGCATTTACAGAACACGCTACCAAGATTACTGAACACAGCACTCCCAGAGGCAAACTTCTAGGTGGGTGACATCATCCGCAAAGGCAAAGATGCCGATAGGGAATGTTTAGAGAGTGAGCGGTCTGAAAGCATATTACTGTCCCAAGGTAGACGTACACAAACATGGCAGTGCTGTCATTGGACCAACTAAATATCTACAGAGCACTACAACACTAAATAGATATGGGATGCACCACAGACAGTACACCCTTCGAGAGAGCAACCAGTGTGTTCAATGTAGGCATCCATCGTGACATTGAAATTGGACATCTGTTGCCTGGATGACCACCATGGCTATATAGGATGTCAATGGCCATGCCCACATGCTTAGTATCACACGTCTGTTTGGAATGTACTGTGTGTCCATCTACACAAAGGTGTACTGGGCATGATCACACACTTAGCAGTTGCAAAGGGCCATCTTGCATGCACACGGACTCTAATCACCAGTTGCAAAGGGCCATCTTGCATGCACATGGACTCTAATCATGGAAGGGCACAGTGTGGAATGTACTGTGTGTCCCATCTACAAAATGGCGTACTGGGCATGCTCACACACTTAGCAGTTGCAAAGGGCCATCTTGCATGCACACGGACTCTAATCACGGAAGGGCGCAGTGTGGAATGTACTGTGTGTCCATCTACACAACGGCGTACTGGGCATGCTCACACAGCAGTTGCAAAGGGCCAACTTGCATGCACACGGACTCTAATCACGGAAGGGTGCAGTGTGGAATGTACTGTGAGTCTATCTACACAACAGTGTACTGGGCATGCTCACACACTTAGCTGTTGCAAAGGCCAACCTTGCATGCAGATGGAGTGTACACACAGAAGGGCACAGTAAGGTATAACTGCCCTCACGCACAGGGCGGTCACACATGCAGTGACCTGTACACACACAGCTGCCATCACAGCTGTCACAGGTGCAGGTCACACACGTACACACTGCAGTGTACACTGTAGCTGTCAAGTCAGCACCATGTCGTCGGTGCAGCAGTACACCTTACGGTCCCACAACACCATGTGACACATGACCACTGGGCTGTACAGCGGTGTACCCCAGCTGTGCAGAGTACACACATACCAACAGAGATCCAACAGGTGTTATGCATTGCAATGATACCAGTATACATGAACAGGTCAGCTCAAGACATACCATGGCCCTTACACAGCTGTGACACCTGACTGTTGCTGTACACCAATGAACACACATCTGGGTATGTCATACATGTGATTGTGTGGATGTGTGCATGGACTGCACACGCAACACATACATACATAGCCTTTGATGTACCTCATGCATAACACTGGCCTAATCAATGCTACACACGTGAATGGAAGGTGGGCCCATGTCTGTTGAATGCTCACACTACAGGGGGTAGCAGTGTTGACCAGGACACATACCCTTGTACTGGTTGCCTGTGACACCCGTGATATCATACCGCAGTCCATGTGTTATGTACGTCAACACACATGTCCAACAATAGCAATGCATACAAACATGGCAACAGGAGACACATGTTACATCTGTACTGTGCATGCAGCAAACATGCATGTGCAGTGGCCGATGTCCGTAACATAGTTGCATCTACCTACAACATGCAGACGCAATGCAGACCCATCATTGACACCTGTATACGATGACATACAAACAACACGTATGGAGGGATGTGTGTACATACCGTGGTGAACCACCTGTCTAGATGTATGTGTGCAGGGGGTGGCTCACAGTTCTGTCACACACCATCCTATCATGCCATGTGCAAACAGTACGCTATGTCACTGTTACGTGACGGTGCTGACATAATGCATACACAGCGGTCAGGTGTTAACAACTATATGTCACACGGCACCTGTAACACCTACAACCTCCCGTGTGCATATAGCAGCACATTTGCCAGATATAGTATTGGTACACATAATGCAATCAATACCACTGCATGTCTATCAAACGTGTCATCATATGGCAGGTGTATCATTCCCAGCACTGCCTTGTGTGTCCGAATGTGTGACCAGGGATGCCACATATTGTGGGGAATATGTCCCAGTTGCTACACATCCCTGTACACCATTGTAGAGATCTGTACATACGTCAGTGTGGGAAGCATGATGTTGGCCGGTGAGGTGCATCACACACGTCGGCTGTCCATATACACATGTGTGGTCACCACAGTGTGTGTGCATCTGTATGTATGTCTGGTGCTTGGTGTGAGGGTGTATACTAATATACGGTGGGAAATGATCACTAACCCCACGTGGTGACTAACATGTAATGGTGATGCATTGCACAACCCTGTTGATGCCATAGGTCCCAGCCATACTGGTTACCTTTGCATGTCCCTTCTCTGTGACATGTCGTGTGGGTGCATAGTACTGTGAGGGTGATGACCACACAGGCAAGGGTCCCACCTGCACACTATGGGGTGTGCGTTATAGTGGTATACACCCCGTGAATGCGGCCATGTTCCTGTACTGTTACAGGGTCCTACTGATGCCCAGTGTGGCCTCCAGCTACCAAGTGACACCTCACATCATCATTGGCCAGACAGCTGTGTACAACCCCTGCACCATGTCACCATACCTGTAATGTGTCCTGCTATGTATGTCACGTCTCTGTCCAGTGTAGCCTGTGGCACCGACCACATGCGTCAGGTGCAGTATATGTGCGGACATCTGTGTCATGTTGGTGTGTCCAACAGTCAGGTTGAGGGTACATGTAGCATGCTGATATTGCCAGACGTGCCTGTGAGTAATCCACAGTTACACATGGGGGACTGCAAACATTGCTAGCTGTAGGCACATGCAAGTACACCATAGGAGGGAACCAGGGTATCACAACCAACATGGTGCTACAGATGTAACCGAGACACATACCGTGAACACATCACAATGCATGCTGCACCTGCACTACATGGTATGACTGGTGCATGTCGACAGTACACAACCTATGTCACATACACTTCTCTCAGTATTCACACACAAACACTGCAACATACACATCCCTCACTATGCATACACAGGTAATATTACATACACCTTTCACTATGCTGTTCACCCTGTGCATCAGAATATTTGTGCATAACCCTGCACCGATGGTGTGGATGACAGGGATGCGGAACAGGCTTCATCATATGAACAGGGTGATATGTTTGCCAGGGGCATAGGCTGCACCAATGGATAACATCATGTGTGTGTGTAAGGGCCGGTGATTTGACTGGACATGTCTGTGCAGACTGCATGTGGATGTTGTGGAGCCCTACAGTTGTGTTTGCTGTGTGCGTGTATGTGTGTACACAGTTCCGCCATTTGTGAGGCCTACACGGGGTATAATTGACAGCCCCAGATTGTACAGAGCAGGTTATACAGCTCACTGTGTCCGTCCACGGCCATGTGACCTGTGCCTGCCTGGGGTTGCACGGGCAGTACCAGGTGGAGGTACAGAGTGGCTACTGTCCGATGACACATGTCCGCTGGAACCGTGTCCCAACTGAGACCATCCAGGACCACGTCCACGTGGCCTGCTGTGTCCTGGTGTTGACAGCGCAGCACCAGCTGCACTGCTACTGCTACCGGCACTATGGGAGCGGGCATGTGAAGTGGCACGCTCACGTCGACCTACACTAGGTAGTGTTGCTGGCCTACGTTCATGTGGCCTACGCCTCACTCCTACCAGGTGTTCCAGCACAGACAGCTCCCGCTCGCGGATTGCCATGCCTCGGTCAAGGATTCCGACCATTTCACCTAATCGCCTATCCAGAACATTAGCAATCTGCTGTTGAGCATTTGCCAATGCCTGGATGTTGTCATTTAGGGTATGGATAGCAGCCCTCTGCAGCCTCTGCCCTTCTCTGTTCTGCCGTTCAGCACTTGCCTGTGCCACCATTACAGTCTGGAACATGCGTATGGTGATACCAGCTGCTGCGCTCTGTCCTGCAGGTGCATGTCTGCCAGAGGTCCTCCTACGAGCAGCACCGGCCACATGCCTGTGTGGCACATCTGCAGTCATTACACTGACACCATGGTGTATAGACACACCTTCTGTAGCCACCACACATTCCTGACTGTCCTTTCTCTATGGCCACTGGTGATGCGGTATGTGTTGGAAGCTGAACTGTGTGCGGGGAAGAGGGGGACATAGCTGGGATGGTAACCATTGGCACAGATTCAGCCCCTGACAACCCTGCCTGTACGTCATGCATGTGTTCAACACTGCTAGTATCTGTGGGGACACTAACATCAGATAGACTGCAGGAGGGTAATGCACCTACATCACCTGTGAATGCAAAGAAATAATGTAAAGTACAATAGGTACAGACACACAGACACACACACAGACACACACACACAAACACAGACACACACACACAAACCCAGACACACACACAAACACAGACACACACAGACACACCATGCATGTGATTTTTCAGATGGCATGCAGCATGCCTGCGATACAGCAGAGGTCATGCAGCTCAGACATTAACAGTGTTAGTAAGCATACCTCCCTAGGGTGCACACTACAGCAAGCAGGTGTCATATCTGTAGCCATGCAGTTCACACAATCATGGTAGTATGCATGCATCCCCGTGATACACCATGTGGCCCAGAACAGATAACAGTACACATGGCTGACGTGACCTTGACATTAATCTCCTGACATGTACATTAACATGCATACATGTTTGACACAATGGTGTTCTGACACATGTACAGCATCATAATGGGCTTCACATTGCAGTGTTGTGTGTGTGCCCTACAAATACAATGCATGTTTAGCAAATGTGCATGAGCATGGGAGGGTAGTGTGAGCCATCTACATTGCTATACAGTGTGAAGTACAGACACTGTGCCATTGCATGGTAACATGAGGCATCTATGTTGCTGTAGAATGCATAATATGTACACATTGCATAGCCATAACTGCAACACAGTCATGATGTTCAACAGATCATCTATGGTAGACTTCAGTGACACCTCCAGTAGCTGTGCTTAGGCTTTTAGGTTGTCCAGTGTACCACATCAACTGTATAATTGGTCAACTAAGGCTATAATTGGACCATGTGTGGACAATGTGCAACAGGGTGTATACACATCCCAAGTACTGTGTGGCTACATGTCTCTGGCCATCCCCCATGGCCATGTGTGCAAATGTGTTGGCCAATTGTGTGTGATGGGAATCTTTTCCACATGTCTGTGTTGTCCCATATGACATACACCCATAGATGTCAGATATGTCACAATCCACAGGGCTATGCAGACAACGGGTTGTGTGTTTGGTATGTGGGGTATTGGTCATGCGATAGTGTGACAATATTGCAGACAGAACACTACATGTCTGGAACATGTCAGGTGGCACATCACAATGTGCGCACCCAATGCAGGGGCATATGACACAATGGTGACACCTGTGGGCTGCCCATATCACAGTTCACTGTGTGGTACTGTGTGCGTACCACACATGTTGTTCCAATGCATACTACATATGCCGCCATTGTAGAACACCTCCGCCATTGTATGCGCAGCTGACCAGACATGTTGCAATGACAAGTACTGTGGTTTCAAGGTGGTGTATCATTACATTTGTATATATTGCACATGGGTGGTGTGTGTGAATTAAGGTGGTGCAACCTGCATATCGTGACTGGAACAAACATCAGGTGTGCAAGTGTTAACTGGTCACATGGCAAATAGATCTACACTGTAACATGCCTGATACTGATGACAGTCTCACCTGCAACGGACCCATGTCTGTGCGGCATGCCAGAGGTACCTGTATAGGGGTGACACACCAGTATGAACATTATCCATGACTGTATGACAGCCACAGGTTGCACTGTGCATGTGAACACATTCACCTGTGTAATAGCATATAGTATGCACATGTGTGCATACAAAGTAGCATACTGTAGTATGCAGCATGTGTGTCCACATACCTTGCATATGTTGTTACTTTACATAATGTACAGTGACACATGCAACTACATGGGATATAATAGCCATATGTGCAGTACTGACTTACCAGGCAACTCCAGGCTCAATGGTTGGGAGACACCCACCTCCACGATGGCAGCTAGTGTTTCTGGATGCTGTTCCCTGGGTGTCCCCAGACTGGCCAGTAGCTCCTCGGTGTGTGTGAGTGGGGGATGGGTTGGTGGTCCACCACCTGTTCCACCTTATTCCCTGGCAATTGCAGTGGCACGCTGTTTTGCATGTCGTATCAGATCCGTGCAGTGTCTGCGCACCTGCTGGTACGTGAGGTTATGGCCACCCACATCATTCACCCTCCTGCGTAGATCCTGCCACAGGTCATCCCACTGCTGGGCATGCTGTGGCACATAGCTGTACAAGTCATAGTTGTCATGGAGCTGTGGGATGAGGACATCATCCTCCTGGCGGGTGTATGCTGTGAGGCATGTACGGGGCATTATCTGTAAGACATAATGATGGTGACAGGTCACAGTTTCGGAGATGTACAGAGATACTGCTGCACATACATTTCTATGACATCTACTACATCTACACAGTTATCTTTGCAAAGCATCATGACACTGACACGACTGACGTGTCGGTGTCACACGTCACACCCATTATGCATTGGATATCATCACCATATATGTGTGTCACCTCATTACAGTGTTCATACTCCATGTAAATGCTGTCTTGCTGTGGGCATGTCTATTTGCCTGCACTTGTGTTCTTACCTATCTGCACATGCCTCGATGTGTCCACGGTACTACTGTTGACCTGGATGCTGTGTATATGTCACATATCAACACAGACACAGCCGTAATGGACTTGAGCAGTGACAATGCACACATATGCATGGACACCTGTACATGCATGTGTTTTGCCATATACATCTACACAGCACTGTACAACTGTTCAACATCCTGCCACGGATCGCCTGTATTGCACATGTGATAGACATGGGACAATGGCTAGTCAGACGACATTCGCAGGGATGGTTATCAACCATAGCATGTGCGGGCATGGTTTCCAAGCTGTAACAGACAGCCATTGTGCCACCTCAAGGTGCATCAGTGCCACATTACTGATCCAGTCAGTTGATAGTACATCTACCATGCGGCCATCACACCATGTATGACTGGGATGACATGTGCAGCTTTGATGGACAGGGTTGCATGGTATGGTGGGAGTATGTCACATATATAGCACAGGGATCTGTCCAGCCTGTGGCGATCCTAGTATTAGGACGGTGGCTGTCCATGACATATGTAATATAGATCAGGATATGGACATGTAGCATGTCCATCATCATGGTGTAGCAAATGTCCTTCTGCAAGGTAGACAGCATGTTGCATAGTGGAGGTGTGGATTGTGAAGGCTGGTATTGCACATCCATGCATAGCCATTACCCCTTACAGGTGGTATGTGATCCAATATTGGTCACCACAGTGCTGTATATGCCTGTCCAGTGATCTCCGTGCTCATGGATGGCACCGTGACATGACATGGGTACCTCATATGACTACCTAAGGGGCCTGGAGACATCACCATGTCAGGGGGTGCACTGCACAGCACCATCCCTTACACAGTGTCCATAATGTTGCCCACAGCCTAGGTAGTAGTTTATGGGTACAGGGATGCTCACCTAGCGGAGACACTGCTGGTATCATCCATCAGACTGTGCACATATGTCACACACCTCACCCACACAGCCCATTCTGTATGTTGTTCACAACACTGACACAGCTATACTGGTAGGTCATGGCCATTCACAGCCTTACATACACAGATGCCTAACATTTGTCTGTGTGGTATGGGCTACAATGAGGGTGGGGTACAACACATTAACCCTGTTCTACTGTAGCTGGCACTGGTGTGCTGTGCACATGTCACTCTTGCACCTTTTGTAGTTGTGAGCCTGTCAACAGGCCACTGGTGGAACACTCCTGTGACATGCAAAGGTATTTGTAATCAAATATCCGTGCTGTCTTGTACATCTGTACTGCTACCATCTACAGTGCTAATAGTTCATGGACATGCACACCATACTCAGCAGGGTTATAGTGCGGTGCCACCCTAAATGACTGTCATCACCACTTGCGGGTTGATATTATTCAACACCCTATCTGTATTGTATGGTCATGCTAGGCACTTGTTCAGAACTTGTGAGCATGTCATGAGCTACTGATTACTATAGCGCCCATTCCACACCATTTCCCACAGGTACACTGGCTGTCCTACACTTCCCAGCTTGCTTAAGGTACGACAGCTGTTGTACACACGTAATGCACATATCCTGTGGGACATGGTTGTATATACAGGTATGTCCAACTGTCACGTACCAGTGCTACTGCCTGTCTATATGAGGGATATGTCGTACATGTGGCAATAGAGCAATTGTCTCATGCACACATTCAATGCTCACCTCCCAACATATGGTACTACAGCCTGTGGGGGATGCACATCTGCAGCCGTGCTGGGGGCATAGCTCTGGGGTGTACCTCATTACGAGGAACGCACCTCATTTGGGGTTCTAAAAGGTGCATGTTCCTCAAGGTTCCACATTGGAAGGGTCTGTCACACATTCATTGTTGTAAATAGTTTACCTGCTAGCCATGGCTAAATAGATGGGAATCATATTAATTCATTGGAATATCTCTTTTATATGTAAGACCAGCCTATGCTAGCCATCATATGCCCTTCCTAGTTGACGCTGTTAGTAAGCTAGTTGTAAGTGTTCCACGTTTTTCCCATTTGTCACACAGTATGAGAGCTAATGTTCCTCAGTTTGGGGGCAGGAGGTTGACAGCTATGGCTGGGAGTAATGCTGTCACCAACCCTGACTGCACCTGACAGTCATTTGGGGATGTGTAACATTCGCAACACACCCCACCCATCACATAGTCTCACATGATCTACACCACTGGACACACCTACGAGGACAACTTGTGCAGTATGTCTCCATACTCACTGTAGTCACCAGAGGTAGCCCCCATCATGGAAGACAACATCACCAGCTTATAGCCCACAGACTCATGTGTGCCCATTATATACAGCCAATAGTGAGTTATAACATTCACAACACACCAGTCATAGCTGACTCTGTAGGGAGTCACACTGCAGTTCCACACAGCAGACTACACAAGGTGTTAGTCACTTTCATCTTGCTGTCGGGTAACTGCTTCTGCAACATAACCTATGCACCCATGCCACACCTCACCAGGTATGATATGAATGTCATTCTCCATGTTAGTGTGACTGCCTTGTGATGCCACTTCACAGACTACGTGTGCAGGGACATGCAATAGCTCACCAGTCTTATAGCCCTGAGGGTGTGGGTGTAGCCCTGGGGAGCATTTTGCATTTGTCCAGACACGATACCACTGTACAATGACCGACTGTGTCACTTCAACAGTTGCCTATGCTCCTATTGTCATTCCACAGGCATGTGGTATCTGTCCGCTATGACTGTCCTGGTCAAACACAATGCTGTGGCACAGATGACTTGCACCTGTCAGCCCTGGGAGTACAGCTCACATGTAAGGCTCTTGCTGCTTCTATACTGCCTGTCATGCACAGTTTCCAATAACTGTCACTGGCAGGGCGGTAACTGGCAGGCACGACATGGGGTCATGTGACACAATGCTTGCATCTTCGTCTGTGTCGCACGCAGGCAAGGCACACCTTATAATGCACCACTCAAACATCTCTGCAGTGACTAGGACCTGCCTCTAGGCTCTGCAGAGCACACCTGCAATGACAGGTTATAGACAGACCATACCTTTCAGGCACATACCTGGACCGGCACACCTACAGCTGAGGTGTTCCCATACCCAACTATGTTTTGCACACATCCTGGCAAGTTACTTAGCACAATGCATCAGAGGTGCTCCACATGCAACTAACTGTGTCCGGGACCGCTATACACATTGTAACAAGCGACAGAGTCAACATCATACCCCACGGGTAACATACCTTCTATGTTGGTATAGTGGACAGTGGGCCTCAGAAAGCTACTACTGATGTGTGACTGACACTACCCCACACTTCACTGGGATAGCCACTCATGTACCGACACATCCATGAGTCATACCCTCCGCTCTGCTGGATCAACCCATACACACCACCTCCAAGACCTACATTACCCTTGGCATGAACACTACTACCATGTGACTGGTGTTACACACCTGGGGTTATCCCCTCATTGGTGGATTCCGAACATATGCTAATCGACCTTGTTAGCCACATCCCGGCAACACACCCATCACAGCATACACAGTACATGTGTACTACAACACCTACTACAGACGTCTGCTGACAGCGGTTGTTAACATCATGACACCCTTGCAGATGGACAATGCACATACAAATGCTGACACATACCCCAGTGCACTTCATTAGCATGTACACAACTGCATGGATCATACTATTCCACACAGAGCCATGATGGTACACACCAGATAAAAGATGCCACTCTGGTGGTCAAGTTCCATGGACATATGATGTACAACAACAGGTGTAGGCTGTTGCACAGTGGTGTACATTCCCATGTGTGGGGTGGCTCACTGGTCAGCCATGGTGGGGCCACAGGGTCCCTCATCACATACTCCAAGACTAGCTACGTAAACATGACTGCCACACATTTTGGGGTGTACCACCAGGCATTATGGTGGCATGTCAGTATTCGATGGCAACACCCACATCTGCTGTCACATACAACAGTCACTCAGGAACATTGCAGACCCAGGTGTTGTTGGCAACATGCTGGAGGATGGATTCAATGCTGACATTACACCCACTCACTCACTACAGGGCCGCAATCCATGCATGAACATTGTGGTATCCCTGTGGTCACACCTACACAGTACTGACCTACACTCTATATGTCCTGGGACACTGGCCCCATGTCACCTTCCACCGTCCCAGGCTGTGATGTCCACCAACTTCTGAATTACATATCTCCCCACTAGGCCACCATATTCAGTAATAGCCTTGTTTCAGACATTGTAGCCCCTGAATGGCAGACAGCAGCATTTATCACACTACACACAGTTGGCACTGCATTGCACGAGTGGGACTATAGTCCTACACATCTGACTGGACTGTTCTGCATGGCTATGGGGCACATCATCAAGGACGTCAATCACAGAGACATTGTTGGGCTCCCGTCCTTTGCTGCCACCTGGGTTGGGCTTGTTAAGGCCAGAGCATGGCCCCTACACATGGTGGACTCCTTTCATACAGTTACCAGGGCAGTTGCTGATGGTACGGGAGTCCACACATCCTACATTGTCCTCTCATTGCCTTTCAGCACCATTCCCCATTCTGGTATTGACAACGTATACATCCACCTGCACATCGTACCCTGTGTTATGCTATGTGGCTCATGGACAGGACACACAGTGAGGCCAGCATACCATAGTACCTACTACATGTCAGGTACATTTGGCATACCACGGTCCTCAGTCATAGGGCCCCTCATGTTCAGTATATGCTTCCCTGTGGAACAGGCTAGCACAGGGGACTTTCCATGCCTAGCTTTCAAACCCCTACATACCAAGTGCCATGATTGCTCCACCAGCTGATACTGACTCCAACCATATGGGTGTCGCTGTGACAGATACATACTATGACTATCATGGCATCAAGCTGCATGACACAAGGTGCATGCACATCACCTTTGCATTACACCATTCACCCACTATCACATGGATGGTAGTCCCCTACATACATATCACATTGTACATGTTTGCAGTACACACATATGTCGCACCCACTCCTGTGGTTACTGTATTGCCACTGTGGCATGGATATCCTTCTATGTGGCCACATCTATCTGTACTGGGTGTGTAGCTGGTACATAGGCACCCATTGTACCTCTGAACTCAAGACATCCACACACATTCAAGGGTACACCACCCCATTTAGGGTGTACCTTACACAACAGCTACAGCTTTACATGCCACAACATTAACACACCATGACGTTTACTGAGCTCTGACAGTTTAAATATGCGGCTGCACTACGGACACCACATCTGTACACATTTGCATACTACATACTCAGGGGTGACCTCTGCTGATCACCCATGTCCACAACATTATTGATGGATATACTCCTCATACACGACATAAGCAGAGGCCACTGTGAGCAACATGCTCATGGATATGTGCACACACACCACAATGAGTGGGATGTGCTTCTGGGTTACATTCCCAAACCGGACTCTCACCATGCTGTGGAACATAAGTCCTATGTACATCACACAGGGACACTCAGTAGCACTGTTCATGTGATACCTCCCTTGGTGGTTGGGAGACAGATGTAGGCCTGGGATCACTGCAGTGGCTGTACTGTGCAGAGGTGCAGGTGACACCTGGCTCTGCTGTTCACAGGACACTACCCTGGAGAGGTGCCACTAGTGTGAACACTGTAGTTGTGCTTACACATGGACTTGCCAGACTGCATAGTACCCCACTATGCACCTGTGCAGCTATTACATGTCCTTTGTGCATGGTTACTTGGTAGCCCTTCCATTTAGATTAGCTATCATGCTATTACTATGTCCCATACCTACAGGCCATATGTATCCTGTTATTGTATATACCAATAGACGATACCTGTGGTATGCATGATATGCCTGTTATGCTGTGTAGAATATCTGTCATATCTACCTATAATACTATACATTACACATATTTCACATAGTATCCCATAATGCAAAGCATACTTGCACAGCGGGACCACCTTACATATGTCATTAACGTTATTTGCCCATACACATGTGTGCTGTGACAGTATATCAACATATTCTATCCCCTGCTATGGCACGTCCTTGTTGGACATACCCTACCACTGACGGCGGGTTGTATGGCATTGTTCTGTTTAATGCCCTCATGTAGCATCCCTTGTGGTGTCTGTGCTGTGTACCTTGTGTCCCACTGCTGGACGCACAGTTTCTACAAGCGTTAGTATGCTCAGCAAGACATCACTACATAAATACCTTTCCCCACTTTATGCATTGCAGACACGTTTAATTAATGCAAACCAGGCTATACATACAGTAAAACTAATTAATACAGATCATGCTATACATAACCTTACATATCGGGCGTTCTACATACCTTGTTATTGTTACGGTGTTTCGTTTCTATCTCTCTCACAGTGTTTCAACTGTTATTCGGTATGAGCATACGGTTTGAATGTCTGGCAAGTCATTCTTATATACGTCGATACCTGAAACATGTGAATTCATCCCACCAATTGGTGTTCCTGAGTGACTAATTACTTGCATATCAGCTGTGCAGCTACTCCATTCACCAATTACGTGGCAACAGTGGGGTATAATTGGATTCTCCACTTGGGCGTTGCCTATTTGCCCTACCTTCGGGGAGACGGTCTGTATTGTGTTTTGTTATGTGTAACTGCAACTGCTATGCATGGAGACAAGTATAGTTTGGATTCATGTCCCCCGTGGATTGTGTGTGACAGGTAGAGTATTTGGTTCAACATGTGGGTGTACCTGTCATCCCGACGTCTGATAACGGTGTATTGTAATCAAAACCTGTAACATGGCTGTTTGTTCCATTATACAACCCTTGCAATTTTGCATGACGCCTTTAATTGTGTCTCTCACACGGTATGTTGAGGGTTCTGCAGATGTAATTGACTGACTGGATGTTTGTGGTGCTATTACAGTTTGTATTGCTTTAGTTTCTAGTGTGGGGGGATGTCGGTGGTTGTACGTAACATATACAGTTTGTGGGCCTTGCATTTCTTCATAATCCGTATACATGTGTGTGGGCTCCGTCCCTAATTAGAGAGCTAACAGTTAGTAGACTTATGTTACGGGAGTGTACGTTGGGCCATTGTTAATTGGTTTCTATATCCTCTGCAGGTGAGCTTGCTACTTGTATACCTCCGTAATTGCAGCGATATATCAGGGGATATGTGTAAGTGACAGCTATCCCTTGTATTTCTGTCCCAGATATTTGCAGTCATTGTGGTTGTGTTGTTAAAAGAGCCTGTTTGCCATGGGTTGCCACCTTTTCATATGGTCATTGTTGGACACTTGCGGGACACAAAGCGGTGTTTACAGGCCAACACATAGCCACGGTCAGTACATAGGTAGCACATACTTTTATCCTCACTGCATACCTATTGTTGTGTGACTTTGGCTACTTATCATATTGCATGTAACATTTAAGTTTCTTACATACAGGCATAACTATTAAATACGACTGTTTCATTATATATGGGACATATTTACGTCCTACCATCTCGGACATTTGCCCTTTGTACTGTTTTATGTCAGGACACACCTGCCCAGGGTGGGGCTGTCCCTCCTACTGTGGGACAGGTAGTAACCGTATGCCTACGGCTAGCTATACCCACACCTACCATACTGATCTGCCTCTGACTTGGCACCAACATACACATGTTGCGGACACACACATTACAGTCACACAGAGATGTACACGGCACCCTCAACGCACACTTACACAGACTACAGCACTCACAGACACAGTTGAACACAGTACCTACGTGGACCGCGACACTGGCAGCGGTTACTAACTGTCCCTTCATATCATCATACTATTACTCGCGGATGTACTGTTCCGGTACTGTGTTCTATCAGTCTTTCAGCCTTGTGGTTACGCATGTCGGTATGTTACACATTCCATGGTTGGCGGTATCCTATTTATTTGTACCTCCAAGATGTTATGAATGTCATTGAACTATCTATTATATTTGCAGATATCGCTGTATCCATCTATATCACCATATATCCCTCTATTGCCCTTTCCATCTGTATTATATATATGCATATGTGTACATATATATATATATATATATATATATATATATATATATATATATATATATATATATATATATATATATATATATATATATTTATATATATATATATATATATATATATATATATATATCTGGCGGGGAACGTGACAGGCACACAGCACCACCATATGCTGTAAGACTCATGTACTGTTCAGGTGTTGGCATTCCGTGTTCCACTGGCTGTTGTGTTTAAAATGTTTGAGGGCTGCCTATGTAGGAGTCACACATTGGGCCACCTCTACATTACAATTTACAGGTGGTCATGTTTGTGTGCCATCCATTTTACTGTGTGTGCAGGTGGAGAGGTGTCAGTCCACAGGGGCCTACACTGTCAGAGTATGTGCTATACGTTCCCTCTTTGCCAAGGCGTAGGCATATTGGGCACGTCTCTGTCTGCCTACTGGGGCTGGCACAGTGTGTTCATGGTCTGAATCCCTCTGTGCCTGTAATGGCCTTGGCAATTGCGGTGGGCTATGAGGGCCTTCACCATTTTGTCCCTGCTGCAGCGGCTTCTGCAGGATCATATTAGGTAGCATGGCACATACTATGATGATGTGGGCACACGTGCCTGGGGAGTACTGCAAGGCTCCACCAGATGTATCCAAGCACCGGAACCGTGATTTCAGCATCCCGAACACACACTCTATAATGATTCTGGTTTGTGCGTGTGCCTCATTATGGCGTTCTTGCATGGGTGTGTGTGCATTTCTGATGGGAATCATCATCCACAGCTCCAGTGCATAGCCAGCATCCCCCACGAGATGGCCATGTGGGATGTCCCCCCTGACAAATACCTGATACAGCTGTGAGGCATGCCAGATATGGGAGTCATGGTAGCTTCCAGGGCTGCCAGCACACACATCTATGATAATGCCCTGGGCATTGCTCACGACCTGGCAGTTGATGGAGTGGAATCCCTTGCGGTTTATGTAGCACCTACCCTGCTCACCAGGTGGTGACTTGATTTGTATGTGTGTGCAGTCTATCGCACCCAGTACCTCTGGGTATTGTGCCACACGGTGGAAGTGGTGCATATTGCTGGCCAACTCCTCCTGAGTTCTGGGGAAGTATATCTGCTCATTGGCATGTGGTAACATGGCATCCAGGAACTGGTGTAGTACCCTGGATGCTGATGCCTGTGAGATACCCATTATATCTCCAGTTGGCTTTTGAAAAGTACCTGTGGCCAGTATTCGCAGGCTTACACATACCTTCGTGTCCACTGGTATTGTTTCCCCTATGTTGTTTCTGGTTCTCAGGCGTGGCCGGCACAGCTCCACTATTTGCTGTAAGATGTCCCTGTCCACCCTATAACGCTCTACTATCTCCAGGTCATGTAGCCCCTGGTAGGTTACCCTTGGTCTGAACACTCTCCTTCTCCTCCGAGGCCTGCGATGGTTGTCGGCATCATCCTCCACAACACCGTCAGTCTCTAACACATGCTGATGAATCGCAGCTATGGCAGCTCCCAACATGTACATTTTAAAAGTTCCCCATGTGTTTACACCTATGGTGTGGTGTTTGGGAATACACAGGTGTGTGTTGGGTGCTTTCACACTTTATACTATTGTGCTGTGAACACCGATGATGTCACAGGGTGTGTATGTACGATCGTAGCTACAGGTTATCTTATGTGTTTTTCTGCCGGAACTACTATTGTGGTGCCTTTGGTGTTGAATTACATTTGCCTGCCGTGGATTACCTCTTGACTTTCCCTTTATATTTCTGCGTGTTGCACCTACCATTTTCTGGCATGCTTCCTGCAGCCTACTTTCATTTGTACTTTCCTGGACCTGGCGTATCTTGCGTTATGTGTGCTACTGCTGGTCTGCTGTCGGTTTGCTTTGCTCTGCTGTGTCAGGTCTCCTATCTTTGCAATCCAATACTTCCCCTCCTTTCTTTGTATTCAAATGCCTCCCCTATCCTGTTTTGCAGGTTTCTGCAAGCAGACTTGTCAGCTGCCGTCGATTGGCCTTCGTGGGTTGATTGGTGTTGATTGCTCATTAGTACTCCAATTACCCTACTTCCGCATTTCCTTCTTTTCTTCCCCTGACCTTCCTGTTTCTGCTATTGTTTGCGGTGCGTGCATCCGATTACTGGGTTTTGGGCACGTTTTCATCCTCGTACACATGCGCTTTTGGCCACCATGTGTGCTCTCAGCTAAACGATTCCTCCCCACCCCTGTCCTGCAGCTTTGCTTAGCAACGGACAGGCCAGATTTGCAATGCTGCAATGTGCTTACTGCTACGGTGGCACACCCCTCTGCTGATGTCATGTATCTCCTCTGAGCCACTCCTCGGTGTTATACCACTGCGCCGTATGGTACAACCTTCATCCGGTGGGACATTTGCGATTCAGTATTATCTACCTCATTTGCATGGCATTGACTACTAATTCATAGTTACAGCGCCGAACACTATCGCAAACCCTTAGCAACCCTTGCACCTTGGTTGTGGTGTTCCATGCCTACCATTGTGTATTATGCTGTAAACCTGATTTCTATTATGTTGCGATTTTATGACATTTTTATGTTATTTCTTTATGTTACAGCTTCCGCACACATGCCCTGCGGTTGTGCTGTGCGTTACTGTGGACATGACATTAAATGTTGTTATTTACGTGTTGTGCATCTTTTATTATGCCATTGGCTGTGTATTTCGCCATTGGCATATGTTAACGTTGTGATACCTGGGTCTGGCCCTCTTCCATAGCTCCGATGTTCTGTTTGGGAAAATGTAAACCGTGTTTTTTGCTTTACATTTCCGTGGGCTTATGCTACGCCTGCACCACTTCATGAATCGCTATATGCCTTCATTTGCATGGTGCGACACTGCACATGGGGTGATTTGCATACCTACGCCGGGGCTGTGCAGATCTGGCGTACGCCGGTAGTGCACGTGGAATTGGATCGTACCTGAATCGCTCGGCGGCCATATTTGGAGTTATAACGCCTATGCTATGCATGCGCCTGGCGCAAACCTAATGAATCTCAAGGCATGTGATTTTTACATAACCTACAGATACCACTGCATGCACCCATTATACTCCATGATGTTTTTTACATAGCCCAGTGGTACTACTGCATGTACCCATTATTATCCAGTTGTTTTTTTACATAGTCTAGCAATACCACTGCATGCACCCTTATACTCCATGTGTTTTTTACATAACCTAGAGATACATCTGCATGTACCCATTATACAACATGTGTTTTTTTCCATAGCCCAGCAATAAAACTGCATGTACACATTATACTCCATGTGTTTCTTACATAACCCAGTGATACCACTGTATACACCCATTATACTCCATGTGTTTTTGCATAGCCCAGCGATACCACTGCATGTACCCATAATACTCCATGTTTTTTTTACATAGCCCAGCAAAATCACTGCATGTACCCATTACACTCCATCTGTTTTTTATATAGCCCAGCTATACCACTGCATGTACCCATCATACTCCATGTGTTTTTTACAGAGCCCAGCAATACAACTCCATGTACCCATTATACACCATGTGTTTTTTGCATAGCCCAGTGATACCACTGCATGCACCCATTATACTCATTGTGTTTTTTATGTAGCCCAGCAATACCACTGCATGTACCCATCATACTCCACGTGTTTTTACATAGCCCAGCAATACCACAGCATGTAACCATTATAGTCCATGTTTTTTTGCATATCCCACTTATAGCACTGCGTGCACCCATTAAAATCCATTCATTTTTTTACATAGCCCAGAGATACTGTATCACTGCTTGCACTCTTATACTCCATGTGTTTTTAAATAGCCCACGGATACCACTGCATGTACCAGTTGTACTCCATGTGTTTTTTTACATAACCCAGTGATACCACTGTATACACCCATTACAATCCATGTGTTTTTTATCAAGCCTAGTGATACAACTGCATGCATCCATTATACTACATATGTTTTTTACATAGCCTAGCGATACTACTGCATGTACCCATTATACTCCTTGAGATTTTTCCAAAGTACAGCAAGACTACTGCATGTACTATTATACTCCATGTGTTTCTAACATATGCCCAGCAATACCGCTGCATGCTCCCATTACACTCCATGTGCTTTTTTACATAGACCAGCGATACTACTGCACATAACCATTAAACTCCATGCATTTTTTTCATAGCCCAGCAATACTATTGCATGCACCCATTATACTCCATATGTTTTTACATAGCCCAGTGATACCACTGCATATACCCATTCAACTCCATCTGTGTTTGCATAGCCCAGCAATAATACTGCATTCACCAATTATACCCCAGGTGTTTTTTTACATAGCCCAGTGATACCACTGCATGTACCCATTATACCCCATGTATTTTTTACATAGCCCAGTGATACCATTGCACATTCCCATTATACTCCATGTGTTTTTTACATAGCTCAGCAATACCATTGCATGTACCCACTATACTCCATGTGTTTTTTTCATAGCCCAGTGATACCACTGCATGCACCCATTATACTCCATGTGTTTTACATAACCTAGCAATACCTCTGCCTGTAGCCATCATACTCCATGTGTTTTTGCATAGCCAAATGACACTGCTGCATGTACCCATTATATTCCATGTGTTTATTTTACATAGCTCAGCAATGCCACTGCCTGCACCCATTATTCTCCATGTGTTTTTGCATAGCCCAGCAATACCACTGCATGCACCCATTATACTCCATATGTTTTTACATAGCCCAGTGGAACCACTGTATGTACCCATTATTCCCCATGTGTTTTTCACATAGCCCAGTGATACCACCCACATCCCCATTATACTCCATGTGTTTTTTACATACCCCAGTGATACCACTGCCTGTACCCATCATACTCCATGTGTTTTTTTTACATAGCCCAGCAATACCACTGCATGCACCCATTATACTCCATGTGTTTTTTGCATAGCCAAATGACACTGCTGCATGTACCTATTATAGTCTGTGTGTTTTTTTACATAGCCCAGTGATACCGCTGCATGTATCCATTATACTTCATGTGTTTTTTCATAGCCCAGTGATACCACTGCATGTATCCATTATACTCCATGTTTTTTTTACATATTCCACTTATAGCACTGCATGTACCCACTAAAATCCATGCATTTGTTTACATAGCCCAGATATATTGTACCACGGCTTGTACCCTTATACTTCATGTGTTTTTTTACATAGCCCACGGATACCACTGCATGCAACCATTATGCTCCATGTGTTTTTTACATAGCCCAGTGATACCACTGCATACACCCATTAAAATCCATTTTTTTATCAAGCCCAGTGATACCACAGCATGCATCCATAATACTACATATGTTTTTTACATAGCTCAAAGATACTACTGCATGTACCCATTTTACTCCATGTGTTTTTACGTAGCCCAGCAATACCACTGTATGTACCCATCATACTCCACGTGTTCTTACATAGCCCAGCAATACCACAGCATGTAACTATTACACTCCATGTTTATTTTTACATATCCCACTTATAGCACTGTGTGCACCCATTAAAATCCATTCATTTTTTTACATAGCCCAAAGATACTGTACCACTGCTTGCACCCTTATACTCCATGTATTTTTACATAGCTCAAGGATACCACTGCATGTACCAATTGTACTCCATGTGTTTTTTTACATAACCCAGTGATACCACTGCATACACCCATTACAATCCATGTGTTTTTTATCAAGCCCAGTGATATGACTGCATGCATCTATTATACTACATATGTTTTTACATAACCTAGTGATACTACTGCATGTACCCATTATACTCCATGTGATTTTTCCAAAGTACAGCAAGACTACTGCATGTACTATTATACTCTATGTGTTTCTTACATATGCCCAGCAATACCACTGCATGCTCCCATTACACTCCATGTGCTTTTTTACATAGACCAGTGATACCACTGCACATAACCATTAAACCCCATGCATTTTTTTCATAGCCCAGCAATACTATTGCATGCACCCATTATACTCCCTATGTTTTTTACATAGCCCAGTGATACCACTACATGTACCCATTCAACTCCATCTGTGTTTGCATAGCCCAGCAATAATACTGCATGCACCCATTATCCTCCAGGTGTTTTTTACATAGCCCAGTGATACCACTGCATGTAACCATTATACACCAAGTGTTTTTCACATAGCCCAGTGATACCATTGCACATTCCCATTATACTCCATGTGTTTTTTACATAGCCCAGCAATACCATTGCATGCACCCACTATACTCCATGTGTTTTTTTCATAGCACAGTAATGCCACTGCATGCACTCATTATAATCCATGTGTTTTACATAACTCAGCAATATCACTGCCTGTAGTCATCATACTCCATGTGTTTTTGCATAGCCAAATGACACTGCTGCATGTACCCTTTATATTCCATGTGTTTATTTTACATAGCTCAGCAATGCCACTGCCTGCACCCATTATACTCCATGTTTTTTACATAGCCCAGTGTTACCACTGTATGTACCCATTATACCCCATGTATTTTTATCAAGGCCCAGTGATACCACCACACATCCCCATTATACTCCATGTGTGTTTTACATAACCCAGTGATACCACTGCCTGCACCCATCATACTCCATGTGTTTTTTTACATAGCCCAGCAATACCACTGCATGTGCCCATTATGCTCCATGTGTTTTTTGCATAGCCAAATGACACTGCTGCATGTACCTATTATATTCCATGTGTTTTTTTTACATAGCCAATTGATACCACTGCATGTATCCATTATACTGCATGTGTTTTTACATAGTTCAGTGATACCACTGCATGTATCCCATTATACTCCATGTGTTTTTTACATAGCCCAGTGATACCAGTGCATGTACCCATTATACTCCAAGTGTGTTTTACATGAAAGGAATCACTAACCTGAGTATTATGGTCCATAGTTCTGGACTAAAGGCTTCCTCTTTTACTATGCAGATGTTTGCTGTGCATGTGCACAAGCCTGCTGCATGGGATCCTCTACTACTGTTGTCAGCTAGTCATTACTAGTCATAGTGAGACCTGAGCTGGGAGCTGCAGTGACAGCCTGAGTCAGTTCAACACTAGAAAAGCACTTAAACATATTATGCAGAATGCATTAGGCAGTGAACATACTACATGCATTATCTGGGTCATAATGAAGGTCACCACCAGACTCATCCTTGCACAAACATTGATCCATCAGGAGTACAAAACCCCTCCTGATGACAATACAGGCCTGAGATAGCTATGTTTTGAAGGCATTTTCTGCAGCTCCACTTGGATTTCTCACTGATGCTATGAGCCAATGCTCTAGTGAATATCCATCATCACCTGAAAAAGAAGGGGGGAGGAGACAAAGGAAAGGAAGAAGTGGTTTAGTATTGAATAATACATCTTACCAAGAATATCTATTTAAATGCAATACATAAAAGAGCATTTGACTTATCAACAAGAAGACCACTTGGCATCCTACCATATAGAAGAGGCTGAAGAGTAAGCTACTGTGCCATATATGGGAATCATGTAAACTGCCAGGATGCTGAGCAGAGACATTGGTGATGCACCACCATGTATCAACCATTGCCTGGCAATGGATGGAATGGTAGCCCCTCCTAGTGTATTACCACTCACTCTGTGAGACAGAAAGGGCCCTAATTGCAACATGGGCACAATCTATTATGCTAATTACCTCAGGTAAAATTGCAACTCCAAAAAATGCATACATAGCCCTTGATCAGTCCCGAGGTGACACAGGGAAAGAGATCCAAAAACGGACACAGTATCCCTGAGGCAGAAGCCTGTGCAATACAGAATGCATTCCTAGTTGGTGTCTGGAAGGTTCTCATGGCAAATATAGTGAGGGCTATACATACCTTAGTAACCAGAGGGATTGGAAGTCCATGCATTACTCACTAAGGAGGTCATACATACTCACTAAGATCATTATAATATCTCTGTCAACTCTAAACTGATCTAGTATCTACTTATTGCCAAAATTATAATGTTTTATTATTTTCTTATATCTCCATGTTCTTGGCCAGTGAGAGCCACTGGGTGCAAGCAATTTTGGCTTAGCCAAGACAAGTAGCTCAGAACCAAAATTAGCAGGGCTTGCAGCAAGTGACAGGATCTTCGTGGACTGCAAAGTAGATAGCAAAGGTGACACTCCTCTTTATATAATGTATCTGCCGATGGAGCAGAAAAGAGAGAAAAGTTCACTATGAATTACAAATAGGCAGGAGACTGCTTCATTAGCATACACTGTTTTACATAATTTCTCATTTACATCCCATTATGACTTCATTTTCTTAGGCTTATTTGTGGCCATTGCTTTTTCGTGTAATTGGCCTCTATGAATAGCAGCTTTGCTGCACTCATTTGTGGACAGCTTGAAAGGTCTTAACGCTTCTCTGTAATGACTATGAATACCATCCTAAGATGTAAACATTATAATATATAAGAATTTTTCAAACAGGTTTTTAGATAATTATAGAATTTTACAGATAACACAGAGTGTTTCCTTTATTGTATATGTCACAGGATCTTTACTCCATTTTATTTACATGTTAATGAATGTGATTTTAAATGATCTGACAAAGATTTTTTGACTTGTATAAGGCAAAAGTTCTTAACATTAACCAAGTAAAAAAAATATTTTCTCCAACTGTTTTTAGTGTTTTTCAGTAATGTGTTTCTGGTTTTAAACATCAGCACTATCCAACTGTTTTACTTTGCATAAATGTCACTTTCAATTGTTGGATATATTTATTAACCTTTGAGATCAAGATTATTCCATAGTTAGAGCTGAAAGATTTGACAAGAAAAGTTGTTTCTTGGAATACACCAATCTAACAGCCATATTTTCTCCTATAATTACTCATCTTAACATTAAAGTAATTTTTTCAACCTTTAACATACTTAAAGATCATTGTGAATGTTTTTGGCAGAATCTGTTGCTGTGAAAGAAGGTAATGTACACTTCATCTTCACAAACAAATCACAAGGGTGATATAAGCTTATCAGAAGCTTTGTACAGAAGAGTCTGAAATGACAATAGAAGGCTGGCAAAAATAGACAGCCATGTTGAATACTACAGCGAAATGCTGCCTATGTCTTGTGTCAAGTACTAGTGTCCCAGAAAACTCTGACTTCTGGATGGGGATAAAGGTACAATAGCGGATAGATTAGAATAGATAATCATTTATCAGTGGCTTTCACGGATGCACAATATGTGTCCTATTATCTAACTTCAGAAGCAGAAAGTTGTGATGTTTTTATATGATCACCCCACCAAATGTTTACGTTTACACGCTGCTGATATAAATTTTGCCCACAGTGTATACATAGTGGTAGAATTATTCCAAATGCTATAGCTGGTAGGTAAATAAGCATTTTATAGTTTTATACATCTCAAAAAGTAGCAGAATGCTCGAGATAAATAAAAAGCAGTATAATGGGTAGACCTAGTGATGTTGGAAGCATGGAAGTAGATCACTCTGCCACTTTGGGCTTATCTTTTTCTATGTTGATGGTTAGGCACGGACTGTAGTTCCATTCATTTTAGATATCAGAGTGGTTGAAACAAAATAGGACCATAACCTGAGCAGCCCTGTTGCTCACAATTACCTACTGTATGGGACAGATGTCAAACTAAGTGTCTGACTGCATTTCATTAGATGGTGCCCCATTTACTAGTACAACTTAGATGGTACCCCATATACTAGTACAGATTAGATGATATGCCATGCGCTAACACAGTTTAGATGGTACCCCATGTACTAGTACAGCTTAGATGGTGTGACATGTACTAGTACAACTTAAATGGTAAGCCATGTACTAGTACAGCTCAGAAGGTACCCCTTGTACTAGTAGCTTAGATGGTGTGACATGTACTAGTACAACTTAAATGGTAAGCCATGTACTAGTACAGCTCAGAAGGTACCCCTTGTACTAGTACAGGTTAGCTGCTACCCCATGTACTAGTGCAGCTTAGATGGTACCCCATGTACTAGTACAGCTTAGATGGTGTGACATGTACTAGTACAACTTAAATGGTAAGCCATGTACTAGTACAGCTCAGAAGGTACCCCTTGTACTAGTACAGGTTAGATGCTACCCCATGTACTAGTGCAGCTTAGATGGTACCCCATGTACTAGTACAGCTTAGATGGTGTGACATGTACTAGTACAACTTAAATGGTAAGCCATGTACTAGTACAGTTCAGAAGGTACCCCTTGTACTAGTACAGGTTAGCTGCTACCCCATGTACTAGTGCAGCTTAGATGGTACCCCATGTACTAGTACAGCTTAGATGGTATGCCATGTACTAGTGCAGGTGAGATGGTACCCCATTTACTAGTACATATCCTTACATTTTTCATTTAAGTTGCTGAGACAGATGCGGTTATTAAATCTTTTATATAAGTTGTTGAAATGGTCATCTCCTTTCAGTTCTGTCTTGCTTGTGAGGAGGGGGATTATTTTAACTTTGAATGTCAGCTTTTAGTTAAGTAACATATGTAAGCTCTCCATACAGTATTTTCTTTTTTCTTTTTTTCTTTTTTTTTTTTTGAATGATTGGTGCATTTGTGTGGTGCTAGATAGGATTCAGGGCAGTAGAAAAAAGTAAAACCTAAGTTTTCTTTTCCAGAAATATTTGACTGTGAATGTCATGGTAACTTTTGGATTTATACCATATTTGAACTTTTAATCTTTGGAAATACTCAGTTTTATACTGTTAATGTCCTTATAATGTTAGTTTTCTCTTACTGTACACCACCTGACTGTCAGGTGACTCACATCACTCATTACTTTGGATCATAAAGGTATACTGTTTCACACAAGAAGTGTGTGGCATTCGTTTTTATTAGAAATACACTGCATCTTTTTTACACTGCATCCTACATATCTACATATGGGCTGTATACAATTATCATTGCTCTATATCTAGTGAGATAAGGCACTGATATGCATCACAAAAACACAAAGGATATTAACTTTATTTAATAAAAACTGTGTACTATCCTAATATTTTTATAAGTCTATCATTTATTTATTTATGTATTGTTATTGGATTACCAGGAAAGTGAATTAATTTGTTCACCCTTTTCAGTCGTGACCCGCTCTTATAGAGCAGAAGGAATGTATATAACAATGGAAACAGGTACACAGACAAAACTTCAGTTCAGAAAATATACACATAATATTTAGTTCATAGAGTGCCTATTGATGCATGCATAATGACTCTAGTAGTAGGTAAAGCAATAGCCAAAGATGTAATTAGATGAAGGCAGAGTTTATACCCATGCTTTTAAGTGATATTAACTGTTGTCATGGAAGGAGATGAATTCTGTAAGACGTTCTTTGGTGGCATTTTTAAAATCTTTTGTAGTTTCTTGGTTTTTGAATTTGTCAGGGATACGATTCCAAGTTGTAGACCAAAGCCTGGAAAATATATTTTTCCTAATGGCAGTTTTGAATCCTGGGAAAGAAGGGAGAAATGGCTGTCCTGTGGCATGCAATTTCACCTTTAGGGGAGACAGCAGCCTTACTTTAAAACCTTGAAAATTAGTGTGCTTAGATACAGACTAGCCTTTTAAGGGGCAGAAAGGCAGGTATTGTTTTCGTGTAGTTTGCAGTAGTGTAACAATGGGTCAAACAGCAGGATAAATCAACAGATTATGGCCTCTGCCATTTGTATTCTGTGGCTGTTATTTGCAGAATGTAAAACAAGGAAAAGCTGGCCATATTGCAGTTTAGGCATTAATGCATTTTTCTCAGTTTTTAAATAGACCCTTGCAGGGAGAACATGACTGATCGTGTAACAACATTTCGGTTGGGCTAGTACTTCATTAGCTATACTGTCTGTGTGATGTAAAGGAAAGAGTGAGAGCAACTACAAGGCCTGTGTATTTATGATGTCGATTAGAAGTTTGTGTGAGACATGCCAGGCATACAGATGACTAAAGTCTTCCTTTAACTTGCTTTGTAAGTCAGTGTGAGTAGGACTGGCATATAAGCCACATATATCACCTGCATACATGACTAGTTTGAGATCTGGTAGTTCAAGACTGATGTCGATGACAACTATATAAAACAGAACTGGACATTGTACAGGTCCATGTGGGACTTAAAGAATACATCTGGAGGATATGAAATTGTTGTCAGAGACTTAGATAGCTTTCAAACTAGGAAATGGAATTTTCTCCTAAGTTACGTCATCTGATATCATTGCATTGATTTACAGTTTCACTGAGACAATTGTAAAAAAATCAATAATAGTATGGGGGAATTTATAGTTCCATTGCCTGTAAATGATTTTTAGAATTCCCTCCATTTCACGCATCTGAGAGACTTGCAGCTCAATTGTTGAACCAGGACAATTGACAGATGATGTCATGGTACAATTATGCCACAAAGTGGAATATATGCAAGAGAGGCAGATGAAAGGGAAGGGGGGAGGTTAACCTTGATAATGGATACCTGTAGAATTCTTCAAAAAAACAATTTTAAGGTCTTCAATTTAAACTTGACTTAACTTCAACTTCTTATTTGCAATGGTGATGGACAGGTTGACAGACGAGATCAGATAGGAGTCCCCGTGGACTATGATGTTTGCAGATGACATTGTGATCTGTAGTGAGAATAGGAAACAGGTGGAGGAGACCCTGGAGAGATGGAGATATGCTCTAGAGAGAAGAGCAATGAAGGTCAGCAGGACTAAGACAGAATATATGTGTGTGAATGAGAGGGAGGATAGAGGAATGGTGAGCATGCAAGGAGTAGAGGTGGCGAAGGTGGATGAGTTTAAATACTTGGGATCAATAGTTCAGAGTAATGGTGAGTGTGGAAGAGAGGTGAAGAAGAGAGTACAGGCAGGATGCAGTGGGTGCCGAAGAGTGTCAGGAGTGATTTGTGACAGACGAGTACCAGTATGAATGAAAAGGATGGTCTACAAGAGGATAGTGAGACCAGCTATGTTATATGGGTTGGAGACAGTGACATTGACAAAAAGGCAGGAGTTTGAGCTGGATGTGGCAGAGTTAAAGATGTTAAGATTTGCACTGGGTGTGATGAGTGTGGACAGGATTAGGAATAAGTATATTAGAGGGTCAGCCCAGGTTGGAAGGTTTGGAGGCAAAGCCAGAGAGGCAAGATTACATTGGTTTGGACATGTGCTGAGGAGGGATGCTGAGTATATTTGGAAAAAGATGCTAAGGATGAAGCTACCAGGTAACAGGAAAAGAGGCAGGCCTAAGATGAGGTTTATGGATGTGGTGAGAGAGGACATGCAGGTGGTTGGTGTGAAAGAGCAAGATGCAGAGGACAGGAAGAAATGGAAACAGATGATTCACTGTGGCGACCCCTAATGGGAACAGCCGAAATAAGATGATGAATTTAAACTCGACTGATATTCCAGAAATTTTTGTGTTGTTTTCTAAAGGTTTTATCTTAACTGACACAGATATGAATGTATTGGACACTACAATTGAAAGTAATCTTTCCACGAGAAAACAGAACTTAAAGTGAGTTATTCACCATCCTGAAAGGTAAAGTAGGTCACTGAAATACAGTGTTATGAAGTGTAGAAGTATGTTCTATCCATCACTGCAGCCAAATTTAGCAACATTCGAAAGAGTGTTTGAACTTGATTTAAAACAGATTCATTCCTTCACAGGTATGAATAAATATTGCAATGTAATGAAAGAGAAAAGTAAAATACTGACTGAATTAATGGCTAATAGAAATGTTAGAGTTATGAAAACCAAAAAAAGAGGAAGGGAGGGTGGTTGTTACAGATGCTCATTCATGTTCTGAAGAAGGAAGTGGGTTTCGATAAATGATAGAGTTTATGAAGCAGTGCCATGGACTGACATCTATATTTTAAATGCATTCCTTCTGTTATAGGGGATTTATGGTTATGGAGGATGATTGATTATGATCTAAAAAAATTTGAAAGTGTACAAACCAATGATTTCAGGTATTTTTAGAATCCCAAAAATACAGAAATATATGAACAACAATATTTCTGGCTGATAGTTTCTTCCATAGGATCTATCACTGAATGGTGGGCTGCATTTGTAGACTTAAGATTGAAATTTTTTTTGACCAAATATCATGTTTTATGTGAAACATGGCACATTTTAGAATGGTGAGGAATGAAGATCTTAAGAAAGGTGTCATTTGTCACAGCAGATATTTCAGATTTGTATACCTCAGTTATCACAAATTGGAGTTATAGTTTTCTGAGGCTCTTGTCAAGGATAAAACCAGGTTCACTAAAGATATTATACTATTATGTTTATTTACGAAAATTATTCTAACGAATAACTTCTTTTTTTAAAGGAAATTTTTCCACAAGAAGTGTAGACTAACAATGGGAGCTAATATAGACACTGTCTTTACAAACATTCTGTTAGGGTAGATGGAAAATGGTAGTTTTGCATTTTTAAATATATGAAAGTAATAAAGATTTACTTAAGGTCCTGAATGGTAGGAATGCTAAGGACCTAGATGTTTTTTTTTCAGTTATCTGGAAAGGTCATGTCATTGTTTTAAACTTTACTTACAAATATGAAGTGTGGCTGTATATGATTGTCACCACTGATGTTAAACCGTGAGCCCAAGTGCAAACAAAGTGAAAAGGAGTTGTGGATGGATGGATGGATGGATGGATGGATGGATGGAGGGATGATGCTAATGGCATTGAGTTATTTGACATTAAATTGTAGAAAAGTGTTGAGAGTAGAACCTTTATAACTACCACCTTCAGGAAATCGACCTTTTCTAATAGTTATCTTCATTTTTCTAGAGAGCACCCACTTTGGCAGAAGAACTCAATGAAAGTACAATGACTTTCAAGGATTAAAGCAGACAATGACATGTTTAGGGGGATGTTTTAAAAGATAAGGAAATGTTTTAGAAAAAAAGATTATCCTCTTAAATTGATTGACATATCCATTTAATAAGTAACCATTGGATAGTAGGTTTTAGGCTTATTTTTTACTAATAGGGTTGTTAATCATACTATTAATAAGAAAAAGTAGAAAGTGACTAATGATATTACATTTTCTGTCAACACAGTCATTACCTTTTTCCAAAAAGTATTATGATATAAAAAAATTGGAATATAGTTGTTAACAATATAATGGTTTGGGGGTTTGCATAATGGTTACGGGGTCTACCGCAGAGACAAGAGACAGAGGATTTGATTCTCACCAAGTGAAATTAGATATGCTTAAAATGGTTCATGAGTGCAGCTAGCCTTATATATACCCATGGATCTATGTTTAAAAGGGGACTAAATATGAAAGAGAGATTAGAATAAGGGAAAAATCAAGTAACAAATAATGGGAAATGTGCAAATGTGGAAGTTAGTCACAATGTAGAGTTATTAAAGTTACCACAGATGTTGTAGTCCATGGCTATGCAAGACTTACTTGTAAAATTAATTTAAACTGTCATACCAAAGGGTTGATATATTTGGTCACTTGCTTATCATGTCAAAGTGTATATATACAGAAATCAGAAAGAGAACTGAAACAGAGGATTAATGAACATATCTATAATATAAAAATAAAGACACCCGAAATGCCCTGGCAAAACATGATCTCAATTGAATGCATTTTGCATATGGGAGCAGCAAAAGTATAACTGAAACAGAAATTTTAGAGAAATGCTTTTTTTTCTAATCTATTTTTTAAGATTAGGGAATTTTTTGAATGTCTTATGTTATTTTGTCACTAAACTTATGGAAGTGATTTTTAAAACATTTTAAATTCTTGGTTTAATTATTTATGATTAAGTTGTATTGGTGGGTTTTAATAACATGAATGATCAGCTGTTGGACAATTGCATAAGTGAATACAAGTTTGTATGAAGTTTATTCTAATGAAGTCTAAACAAAAAATAGATGAAAGTGGTTAATGATTATTTACAATAAATGGTCTAGGTTGAGATTTGTTTGACATGCTTTATTTTTGTTATTAGTAATTTTATCACACCACAACTAGCTTCTACATATAAGATGGTTACCCTGGAAGCAGATATCAAACAATAAATGGAAAAAAAATCAGAAAAGCATGTTCTCAGTCACTGACCATATGTGCCATCTCAGGGTGCATAGGTTCATAGGTTCATAGGTAGGTACTAGGCTATCTGCCCGAAGGCATTTATAAGCCTAGCCAGAATGTGTTGGCTTTCACCACCCCCTTAAATTAGTTCCCTGTGCCTCTGTCCAGCAGAGCCACTGAAATGATCCCCAGGTAAACTTTCTGTTTCCCATCCACTCATCAAGGTTTCTCTTGAAGAGTGTTAGCGAGGAGCTCTACCTAATGTAGATTGGAATCTTGTTCCAAAGCATGGGAAGTCTCTGGGACAGGAATCTATCCCTCCAGCATGTCCTATTTATTGTTGTGGTGAGGTTTAGATCCCTAGAGCATGTGGTTCAAGGGGATAAGGTTTTCTTTAGGTGGAGCATGTTCATCAATTCTGGGTTGGACATGGCCTTGCATGTCAGGCAGAGATCACCCCTGAGTAGGCGGTATGCAACCGAGTACAGCTGGTTCTTCAGTCGAGCTGCATAGGGCATCTGTTTGAGGCCAGTGATCCTCTTGGTGAGGTACTTCTGTGGTCTTTCCAGCTGTTGCAGGTGTCGTATAAGGTACATCCCAAATGGGGCATTGTACTCTATGATGGGTCTGATGAGTGATGAGTAGAGGGGCACAATGACCTCTTTAGATCAGGATGCAAACCCTTTTTTGTTTGGTGGGCCACATAGAAGGATTTTCTAACCACTTTGGCAATGTGATTATCAAAGAAGAGATTACTGTCTGCTTAGGTCCCCAGATCCCTTATTACGTTTTCCACATTTAGGGGGCTACCACCTATGTGGTAGTTTGTGTGTATTTTGTTTTTTCCAAAGGGGATGACTATGCACTTTTTGGCATTTAGCTTGAGGCCATGATTTTGACACCAGGTATCTGACTCAGTGATACCCTTTTGGAGGATGTCTGTGTCAGCCGGAGAGTTAATTATAACCTCTAGTTTGCAGTCATCTGCGAACTTGGTCAGCCATAGTCCTCCTGTGCTTGCCTGAACCTCTGAGAAGTATATACCAAACAGGAGGGGTCCTAGGACTGAGCCCTGGGGAACACCACTTGTAAGCGGTTTAGAGTCAGACCTAGCTGCTGCAACTCTCACCATGTGGGTTCTGTCCTTGAGCCAATTGGCAACCCATCTTGTGACATAGGGGTTTATGTTCAGGCTGGTGAGCTTGTCTATAATACCAGAATGGGGAATGGTGTCCAAGGCCTTTGTGAGGTCTAGGTATGCTGTGTGTACCACCTTTCCCTCATCTATAGCCTTGGTAACTGTCTCAAAGAAGTCCATCAGGTTTAGGAGGCATGATCTGCCCTTAACAAAGCCGAACTGCATAGGGTCCAGTGTTTGGAGGTTCTCAATGTCTCTGTTAATGAATTTCATGATGATGCGCTCCATAGCCTTGCAAATCAAGTTAGTCAAGCTTATAGGGTGATAGTTCCCGGGGTCTGTTGTGGCTCCACCTTTGGGGAGCGGAATAACCGTTGCTGTGCACCACTCTATGGGTAAGTAGCTTGTGGAGAGGCTGAGTTTTGAACAGTGTGTTTAGGTGAGGGGTTAGTTCGTCTTTGAGCTCATGTAGGACGCAGCCTGGGACACTGTCCGGTCCCAATGATGTTGTGTTTTTGGCTTTGGAGAGGGCTGTTTTAACCTGAGTGTCTGTGATTTCAGGGGCTCTACATTCTTCTGGTATGGTTATGGGCCCTTTTGGCGGTGAGAGGGGGGTGAAGTTTACACTGAACCTGTCTGCCAGGAAGTTGGCAGTATCAGCTGGTTCAGTGTATTTTGTGCCATTCTGCATTAAATCTGAGCAGATCTGAGCATTGCCACTTAGATTCTTGACATCTCTATAGAATGCCTTGTGGTTATCTTTGTAGTTCTTGGCAATTTTTCTTTCGAAGCTCGCCTTGGACAATTTTATGAGGGATCATAGTTTCTTGCTGATACTGATCAGGGATGTCTTCCCTTCTTGGGATTTTACTCTTTTCTGTACTAGTCTCCTCCTTCTATTGTAATGTTTGCTTATGGCAGGGGTCCACCAGACTGGTTATTCCACTCCACAAAGGTGGAGCCACAACAGACCCTGGGAACTATCACCCTATAAGCCTGACTAGCTTGGTCTGCAAGGCTATGGAGCGCATCATCATGAAATTCATTAAACCTAAACCTTGTTACCACAATAAACAGAACATGCCGGAAGGATAAATTCCTGTCCCAGAGACTTCCCATATTCTGGAATAAACTACCTATCAATAACAAACAAAGCTCCTCATTAGCACTCTTGAAGAAAAATCTTGATTATTGGATGGGAAATAGGAAATTTACCCCGGGGATCACCTCTGTGGCTCTGCTCGACAGTGGCACAGGAAAATAGCTTTCTTGGGTGACAAAAGCCAGGGTACCTATTTAGCTGGGCTTGTATAGGCCCCAGGGCCAATAGGCTAGTACCTACCTATGAACTTATGAACCTCTTCTTGGAGGAGTGAGTCTTGGTTTTGCTTGGGATAGCATGATCCATGCATTCTTGTAGGTGCCTATAGAATGCATTGGTAAAGGATTTTGCAGCTTGAGCAGCGTTATCCTTTAGCATGGGAGCTTTGAAACTTTCCACCTTGGTCTTAAGTAACGTGAAGTTTGCTTTTGAAAAGTTTTTCATGGAGGTTTCCTTGTCTGGGGGTGTGGGCAGAATGTGGATATCCAAAGTGATTTGTTTATGGTCTGATCTAACCAGCGAGGGGTTGACCTCCGGTGTGGAACACCTGTCACCCATGTCGGTGATAACCAGGTCCAATATGTTGTCACCTCTGGTGGGAGTGTTGACCAGTTGATCCAGGGCATTTGAGTTTATAAATTCTAGGAAATGTTGGGCAAGGGTGTTAGTACTTGAGCAGTTCTCCCATTTAATATTTGGGTAATTGAAATAACCCAATATTAGGGTGTTTGGTAGGACCTTTATGTTTTCCACTGTTTCCAGAAACACAGAATGGGGGTCCTGGGACATGGTTGGTGTTCTGTAGCAAGCTGCAATTTGAATTGCAGTTTTGCCCATTGTTAGGTGCACACGGATGATCTCTGAAACATCGTGCTGTGCCACTAACCTGGAGGTGTGGGTATCCTTGATGAATATGGATACTCCCCCGCCTTTTATATTTCGTTCCGGGTTCTGTGGCTGAAATGTATGTTATGACTTATAGCCTGGTAGTGCTGGGGTGCTCTTTGGAGCCTTAAACCTGGTTTCTGTTACTGCACATATATTGATTTTCTCAATACTGCCTCAAGTGCGTGCATTTTGAGGTTTAGACTTCTGGCATTGAATAGCATTACCCTTAGATTTTTGTTACTTGTGCTATTTATGGTGGTGGGTTTGTCTTTTGAGCCTTGCCTAAAAAAGGCACTATTGGGGTGGCAAGAGCCTTGGCCAGTATTCGAAAGCCTAAAGGTGACAGGTGCAAGCCATCTCTAGCAAAGCAGCGTGGCTTGTCGAGCATGTCATCCCAGGTGGACAGACACTGGATCCCCTTTGAATGACACCAGAAACTTAGCCAATTGCTAAAATTGATATTTTTTTCTTAATACTGTTGTATCATTCTTGGTGAGGGCAGGATGCTACTCAGGGTCAGGGTCATACCGGCCTGGGCTACATGATCAGAGAGCTCTTCCATGTCTCTTTTCATGTAGTCCAGGGAGGAACGGCTCAGGTCATTCATACCAACATGGACAATGACAGAGTCATATTTGTACTTGTTCTGGAGTGACCTGAGTGCTTCTGTTATGTGGTGGATCCTGGCACCCAACAGGAAGCTAACAGTAACCTTCTCAAAGGTAGCAAAGTAACAAGTTGCAAACACTAGGATCCCACTACCATTGTCAAATGTCTAAGAAGTCCCGCTGCTGTCTCTTTCATTGTAGATAAAACTTCTAGTTTTGGGTAAGTACGTATAGCCCCTCAGACACATATAACAAGCAGTAGTCAAGTCTGAACTCAGAATTGTGATGCACTGCTAGGATTTTAGTTTTCCAGGGCCACTTACATTCAGGTGGTGTCGGTTACCCACAGAGACCACAGCTAGTGACTTTAGTTTTCTCTACTTGTACTCCTACTGTACTTGGGTGTAATAAGGTACCTCAGAACTGGCATGGACTCATTGAGCAGACATTGGGAAGCTAAAAATGTGTTCCTCATGCCTTGGCAGTACTTGCATCTCATTAATGTTTAGCTGTGAAAAGACTACAAATATATTCCTTGTGTGATTGTGTGTATACATGCTTTTGTGTGTGTGTGCGTGTGTGCAAGTGTGTGTGTGTGTGTGTGTGTGTGTGTGTGTGTGTGTGTGTGTGTGTGTGTGTGTGTGTGTGTGTGTGTGTGTGTGTGTGTGTGTGTGTGTGTGTGTGTGTGTGAGTATGTGTGTATGTGTGTGTGTGTGTGTGCGTGTGTGCGTGTGTGTGTGAGTGTTTGTGCGAGTGTGTGTGCGTGTGTGCGTGTGTGTGCGTGTGAGTGTGTGTGAGTGTGTGTGTGCGCGTGTGTGCGAGTGTGTGGGTGTGTGTGTGTGCGTGTGTGCATGTGTACGTTTGTGTGTGTATGTGTGTGTGTGTGTGTGTGTGTGTGTGCGTGTGCGCGTGTGTGTGTGTGTCTGTGTAAAGTATTCCTGGGAAGAGATGCCCACATATGTTGACGTCTGAAGCTTTTAGGAGGAGAAAAATGAAAATGACACTGAGTGAGCCCACACACAATTAAGCTGATGTACTAACTGCTTAATGCAACAAACAAAGAACTGTTAGAGCAGGCATGTAGGCTTGATATAAAAGTTAAGGTATGCATGTTCAAAAGGACACATAGTGATGGACTGAAAATACTTTTCTGCCTTGCATAGAGAGCTGTTGCATACTTATATATGCCTATCTAAGTTGAGTTAGTCTCTCTTGAGGTGCCTCATAGTTTTCTTCTATGTTTGCTTTAGCTATAAAGTAGAGAAAACAAAAAATAGACAGGTAATGGGTCAGTATAATTAAGAGGGGGTGCTTGCAGTCTTAAATTAATCTTCCCATTGTCTCAGGACGTTCCACCTGTACCTTTTCATGTCACTGTAGTGGTGACAGCATTGTTCCCTTGTGTGTGGGATGCCAGTTATACTGGAGACAGCCTTGGTCATACTGTTCCAAGCCCCAGCCTTATATCGAGACCTGGTATAATCACCCCACATTACCTCTGGCTCTAACAATTCATGAGAAGTATCACAACGAAAATCCAAATTGCAGAAAGTGGACCTCCAATCACTCGAAACCGATATTATAATTTACAAGTTGCACTTTATTACACAAACAAATGAGGATCACAAGGGTTGAGCGCTTTCATCTGTGAAAGTACAGATTTCATCAGAACCAATGATACTACATCAAAACGTACATTTTATACCTGTTTTGGCGCCATAAATTAATTAATTGTTCTAATCATTCTAATCACATTCTCAACTTAAAGCAGCCATGTTCACTGAGACCTATGCCAAACAGTACTATAATATTGTATGTAAACTATTGATATCCTAAAAATATATTCTATAAGCATATTCTAAAAACATGTTCTAAAAACAAACATTACTATAAAGTAATTTAATATAATGTAATATCTCTCTATCTAAATAAATATTTGTAATACTTAAAATCTATATATATAATAAATGTTGTAAGATATTGTAACTTCCCATTAGTCCTACTAATTCTATATACTGTTCTTAATAACTTACTGGGTGTCAGATGCTCTGTAATAAAAACTTAACTTTCTAAATCTTGCACCTATATTGGCTTAAATATGTACATCCTTATATCGAAAAGTTAAAACCTAATTACATCCTATTTTAAATATGCTGAGATGTGTGTAGAGTGATAATACGGGTACTCTTAATTTAGTGCTAACAATGGTTTCAAACTAATGAAATCATTGATCCCTGGCGGTGTGGTGGCGTCTGTACATATTTGCCATCTGCTTTCTTTCCATGCCAGGTATGTCTTCCAGTTTCCTCCTTTGTCCTTGATATCAACTTGGTCTATAATGGAAAAGCTAAACTTGTGATCGATGCCTTTGTCATGAATGTGCCTGTATAATGCATTTTTCATGTCTTGTTTTTTTATCTTATAGGTGTGTTCGTATATCCTTGTCTTTATCATCCTCTCTGTTTTGCCTATATAAAAGGCCGGACACGCATTACATGTTGCTATGTATACTAGACGTTGAGAATTGCAATTCCCTTTTCTGCACATTACTTTGGTGTTCATGATGTTGTTAAGTCTAATAGTGTCTATAGTGTTAATATATATACATTGTTTGCATCTTCCACATTTGCTAGTCCCTTTTATACTCATGTTTCTTTCATATTTCATTCCACATTCCAAAATTCTCTTAATATTATTGCCAGTTTTGTACACAGTGCATATCTCAGTACCGACTATACTGCCTAGTGTGCCTGAAGACATAATAATATTCCAATGCTTCTTCAAAATATCCATGATCAAATTGACAAAAGGATTAAATCGAATGACGCATACTTGTTTGTTGAAAGCCCGACTTAAATCGTCTTGTAACCCAGTATGTTTCCCTAACAAGGGTATGTATTTGATTCCCCATTGTGTTTTTACATATGTTGCAATGTTGTCCAGTAATTTCTTTGGGTAGTTCCTCTCTGTGAATAGTAGTATGATGTTGTCTATTTCACTATTCATATCTTCGAGGGTAGATGACATCCTTGCTGCTCTAATACATTGACCCTTCACAATATTTTAGAAAATATGTCGTGGGTGGCAGCTGGTAAAATGAATGTAGTCATTCGAAAAAGTTGGCTTCCTGTACAATCTGGACACAAAGCCTGTTCCAGTGTTGCCTATCCACGTGTCTAAATACGCAATACCCTTTTTGTCATGTTGGAATGTGAATCTTAGAAAATCCGTGGTGTTGTTAAGATATTCCACGAAGGTGGGAATCATATCAGTTGGTCCTGTCCAAATGATGAACACATCATCCAAGAATCTAGTGTATAACCTGATGTGTTTATAATAATCACTTGGAAATATGTATAGGTTTTCCCACTCTAACATGACCAGGTTGGCAAAAACTGGAGCGCATGATATGATATATCATATGGTATGATATTATAGTACTGTTTGGCATAGGTCTCAGTGAACATGGCTGCTTTAAGTTGAGAATGTGATTAGAATGATTAGAACAATTAATTAATTTATGGCGCCAAAACAGGTATAAAATGTACGTTTTGATGTAGTATCATTGGTTCTGATGAAATCTGTACTTTCACAGATGAAAGCGCTCAACCCTTGTGATCCTCATTTGTTTGTGTAATAAAGTGCAACTTGTAAATTATAATATCGGTTTCGAGTGATTGGAGGTCCACTTTCTGCAATTTGGATTTTCGTTGTGATACTTTTACATACTAATTCATGAGAAGTGCCACACAAATCCTGCACTACTCAATTCCCCACCTTTGTGCTGCAAATAGAATACCTCCCAACTTTGTCAGCCATGCTTGCAGCAGTCAAGCAAGAAATATTTAATGGGAATTGGCACCAAATTCACATCTCAAGTGTAGCAGCTTGTGATCAAAGATGAACAGCTTTGCCAGCTGCATCTGTGCAATTGAAAGCACAACAATAGCTTGGCAGACACATTGGCATTGAGTACATCAAAAAGCTCAGAAGGTGTGAAATATGGCAGTGAGATTTGACTATGTGTGATGCTCAAACTAATGACGTGTTCCAATGTTAAACATTGAAATGCTTTATAGTAGTTGTTATAATCATGATTGTTTGGAAGAAAAATAGTATGACTTATGACATATTGGGCTGTTTGGACTTACACACTAGTAAGATTGAGTAGTACCACTGGAATTCAATCCCATGAGACAACTGTCAGTGCCACAGGAGAACTTGTTTTAGTGTGGTAATTAGAGGTATACTAATTTAAGCATAACTAGAGATATACTTGAGAGATGTCTATCTGTCTGACTTTCTCTGACTTTACTTAGTCATGGTACTGCATTTCTATGTAAATGGCAGTATTTGTGTTTGTAAACACATTTCAGTTGCATGCATTGCATAACTTGAGTAATACATGGGGTATTAGGTTGATAACTCTCATCCTCTCAGTGCAAGAAATCTGGACAAAGCCAGAAATAATGGGGGGGTGGGGGTCAAAGGCCCAAAAATAGGGACGGATTTTAAATATTGTTCCTATAAACTTAGAAAGTTGCTAGAATAACAGTTTTTGAATTATTGTGTATTTTCTGAAGGATATGAAATATGAAACTCAAATATCTGTCATTACTTAGTATTCTTTAGAGACTTCAATCCTCAGTGATTTGCCAGGAAAACGCAAACTTTATTAGGAGTAGATTAAAAAAATGAGGTAAAAATCTGGACATTTTGTGAAAATCTGGACAGTTGAGTGGTATGTTTAGCTTACATACGTACGTCCCAAGGCATACTGTCATAAACACATAGTTATATGTGATAACTCATAATAATTATAACAAAAATATTGAACACATCATACCAGTGCATATGCATTCCACATTAATTCTCATCAATGTCATGTTTATCATAATTTGCACACATATTGGGCTTCTATAGCAAGCAGCAATGATACACTGTTGCAATAAACATAGGGCAGGATTCACAAAGGCTTGCATGGAGTCTAAGAGTAGTGTAAGACTCCATGCAGCCCTCGCGATCCAGGAACAGCCCGAAATTCCATGTAAGAGACCAGCTAAAACATCTCTTACATGGACTGGGCGTGGATATGATAATCACCTCACTTGCAGCCGAAAGGCATACAAATGACGTAGATTAGTGATCCACGAAGCTCAAACCAGCCCGTGTAAGAGTCGTGTTAGCTGCAGAAATGTACTCAGTTGACAACTGAGTACGTTTCTGCAAATAACACAATGGAGCCATGTCAGCTCCAAATAAAGGGTGCATATGTGTCAGGCAGCATGCCAATGGCCAAATATGTGGCCATTGGCAAGGTACCCCGATGCAAATATGATAAAGTTTTTTTTTTGGCGATCGCCGATGTTTAAACGCAGCGCAGCCCCGCGCAAACAGGCAGCGCTATATAAAACATAAAAATGAAGGTTATAAACTCACAAATGTGGGTTTTATGCAATACATGAATTTACAATGCAGGGACCAGCAGACCAAAAACAACATGGCCACCGTTTAGTGGTTGCTAAGAGGGGAAGCTGAGTCTAAGACATGTAACTAAGCATTAGTAGGCAATCTTATGTAAATGAGGGTTAGGATACTGAATCCCACTGTCACATAGCAAATGAGCACATTCCAAGTAGTGTAAGAGTTTCATAAGGGGGAGGAACAGAGTAGGAGATAGGTGACATCACAGAGGGGAATGGCAGAAGGAAATGCAGTTCATTGGAGGACAGTGTTACGTGACAGATGTCAGACACATATCATGGAAAGAGGAGTGCCACAAGATAAGCATGGGAAAGTCAAGAAATGGAAGGTGTACACTGTAGCCAACACCAAAGTTTCTTGCTGGGCGTGCATGCGCACATGCGCGCGCCAGGAGGCGCGAGTAGGGCAGTGTGCACGTGTGTAAGGCAGACTGAGCATGTGGGAGCCTGTTGGCAGACTTGTAAGACTGTCTGCGCTGGTGTGCACGCGTTTTAACCCGAATAAGTAGATTCTGAACTGTGTAAGCATGTGTTTGTGCATGTAATCCACTGTGAGCATGTTTCTGCTGGTATGCGCGTTGCTCTCCCCTGAGGAAACAGAAAGGAAAAAGGAAGCAACAGAAATAGTAGGAAGCTAGCAGGGAATACTGGTGGAGCTAACAGGTGAAAACAATTAGAAGCAGGCAATTACACAGGCAGAATACTAGCCCAGCCCAGCACTTAAAACTCTGCAAACAGCAGTGCAGGATGTTTCTTTCAAGAGACACTGCAAGACAGGAGTAAGCTATTAGAAGTGAAAACTGAAAAAGCTTCACTCAGAGCAGAAATGCTAGGGGCTGCCATAGCTGTCATAAGGAGACATAGGCGACTTGCTGAGGGTGGTGACAATGCAAATGCTGCCAGACAACCCACAGTAAGGAGACGGAGAAGAGTGTACAGGCCCAGGGTCACCTACCAGGGGTTACATGAGCTGGAGATAGTGGAGCGCTATAGAGTGGACAGAGACCTCCTGCAGCAAATTGTTGAGCTGTGCAGGCCACGCCTCACACACAGAACCAACAGAGGGGAACCCATCCCAGTGGAAACCAAGGTATGTGTTGGCCTAAGAATATTAGCAACAGGTACCTTCCAGAGACCAACTGGTGATATGATGGGGATATCACAGGCATCAGCCTCCAGGGTACTGCACCAGTTCCTGGATGCCATGTCAGCACATGTCGGTGATCATGTATATTTCCCCAATGCCCATGAGGTATTGGCCAGCAATATGCATCTCTTCCAGCAAATAGCGGAATACCCTGAGGTAGTGGGTGCAATAGACTGCACGCACATACGCATCAAATCACCAGCCGGTGAGCAGGGTAGGGCCTACATTAACAGCAAGAGCTTCCCCTCCATCAACTGCCAGGTCATGTGTGATGCCCAGGGCATAATAATGAATGTGTGTGCTGGCTGCCCTGGAAGCTACCATGATTCCCATATCTGGCATCTGATGCAGCTGTACCAGACATTTGCCAGTGGGGACATCCCGCATGGTCACTTAGTAGGGGATGCTGGATATGCACTGGAGCCGTGGCTGATGGCACCCATCAGAAATGCACACACACCTGAACAGGAACGCCATAATGAGGCACATGCAGAAACACGAAATGTAGTCGAGCGTGTGTTTGGGCTGCTCAAGTCACGGTTCCGGTGGCTGGATACATCTGGTGGAGCCTTGCAGTACTCACCAACTACATGTACCCAAATTGTCATGGTATGTGCTATGCTACATAATATGATTCTGTGAAAACAGCTGCAGCAGGATCACCATAGGGCTGGGCCGAACAGCCCCCCACCATTGCCAAGTCAATCACAGGCAGAGCATGACTCGGAGGAGGAACAACCTGAGCCTGCCCCAGTAGGCAGAAGGAGGCGTGCCCAGTATGCCTTGGCCTTGGCAAAGCGGCAACACATAGCACATACACTGGCTCAGTGGGGACCCTGGAAATGATACCTCTCTCTGACTCACACATATAGTAAAAGGGACGCCTAAGTTGGCACAACCTGCTTTCAAACATGTACAGGGAGTGTAGTATGTGCATCCAACATAGGCAGCCCTGCAGCACCACCTGAGGCATGCTTGCCATGTGTTCAGCAATGTAACACCATGTAGTATATGCAAACTTGATGACCCTGACTAACATCCTACCCTCACCAAGCATGATGCCACAATATGAAGATGAGATGATCAATTGCAATAATTGGCTGAAGTATTGTTGTTAGTCAAAGGGGATCCAATGTGTGCCAGCCTGGGATGACATGCTGAGCACGACATGATGCTCCACCTGCTAGGGGTGGCGTGCACCTATCAGTCCTGGCCTTATGGATACTGGCAAAGGCTGTTGTTATCCCCAGCGTGCCTTGAATAGGTAAGGCTCAAAACACAAACCCACCTCCATAGGTATCACAAGGGATAAGAACCTAGATGTAATGCTACCCAATGCCAGAAGTCTAAACAGCAAGATGCATACAGTCTAAACTCCCCCAGCATGGATAATGTTGATATCTGTTCTGTAACAGAGAACTGGGTCAAGGCACACAACAGCACCCTAACACTACCAGGTTACACCTCATACTGTGCTGTACAGCCCCAAAACATGGAACAAGCTACAAAAGGAGGGTGACTAGCAATAATTATCAAGGATAACCACACCCCCACGTTGGTACCACAACAAGAAGCAGCATGGACTAGCCATGGTGAAGTAACAGTGGCTAAAACTGCCTCCCAGTTTATAGCCTGCTACAGATTACCATTCCAACACCAGGAACTGCACTTGGCCTATGTTGGAATACATGAATATATCAAGCTCTCCAAACCACATTATATTGGGTGACTGAAAATACCCAAACATAGACTGGGAGCATTATTCTAGCTCCAACACTCTAGGACAAAGGTTCCTAGAATCCATAAACCAAAATGCTCAGGAACAATGTACCACTCCCACAAGAGGGGTAAGCATACTGGATGTGATAATCAGCAACATGGGTACTGGATGGCAAGATGAGAAGTGTATCCCTCACTGGTAAGTTCAGACCATAGAGTAATCACATCGGATATACACATCCTGACCACAGTCCCTGGCCAGAAAACCACAGTGAAAAACATGTGTAAAGCAAATGTTGCACTCCTCCAAACTGATGTGGAATCCATTAAAGGCCCTGTGCATGTGCAAAATATGGGCCACACTTCAGAACCCGTTATACAGGCATTCCATGAACACTGCCAGGAATGCATGGTTTATGCAATCCCAAATAAAACCAAGACACAATGCCATATACGCAGGCATCTGGCATGGCGGACCCCAGCCATTACCAAACCATGCAAGAGAATAAGGAAGCTACTACATGATACAGCAAACCTAAAAAGGGAAGTAATCTCTGATCAGTATTATGGCAATAAAATATGTCCACTCATACAATCCACTAAGGCCAGCTACAACAAGTTGAATCTATGAATCTTGAGGCAATGTTACACCTGCCCCATGTACACAGACAACCCTCTCCTCCCCCCAAGAAATACAAATATATGTGAGAGATGCAACCATTTATCCAAACCGGAGGCTGAGCTCTCTCAACACAGTACTGTCAAAGCTAGTCAGGAGGAGAAGGTAACCACACACACCACAAACCCAGTCTCACATAGACATATCACAACTGCAAACCAAAGACATAAACACAGAAAGACATTCCTGGAGGCTCTAATTACAAACACACCACATCAACAGAGGCCTCCAAAGCAGACACCCAAGCAACCACTACCTCCAAACATAGCACATGCAACACATAGTACACAAAGCTGGTGTGCCAAACAGTCACAGGCCAGAAGGAGAAACAACATGCCTGATACAGTTGTAATAGGTGACTCACTGCCGTCTCGCTCACCAGACTGAACAAGGGAAAGGGTACAGTAAGCTGCCTGTAGGCTGCTACAATACGCCACATAACACAAGTACGCAGGTCACCCCAAAGCAAGTACAAATATGATGCAGTCATTGTCCATGCTGGTGTGAATGACCTGAGACGTACCTCCCCGGACTACATGAAAAGAGACATAGATGAGCTCTCCGATTATGTAGTCTAGGCCGGTATGACACTGACCTTGTGCAGCATCCTACCCTCACCAAGAATGATGCCACAGTACAAATACAGAATGATCAGCTTTAACAAGTGGCATAATTACTGGTGTCATTCCAAGGGGATCCAATGTCTGTCTGCTTGGGATGTCATGCTTGACAAGCCACGCTGCTTTGTCAGGGATGGCTTGCACCTGTTACCCCTGGGCATCTGGATATTGGCTAAGGCTCTTGCCACCTCCATGGAGCCTTTTGTAGGCAAGGCTGAAAAGACAAACCCACCTCCCTAGAAAACATAACTGGAAAGAAACATAAGGGTAATTCTGCCCAATGCCAGATGTCTAAACCTCAACATGCATGCTGCCGAGGCCCTCCCCAGTATGGGGAACATCGATGTCCGTGCAGTGACAGAAACCTGCAGCAAGGCTCCTGAGAGCACACCAGCACTACCAGGTTATACCTCATATCATGCGTTATGGCCCCAAAACCTGGACCAAACCATAAAAGGAGGGGGAGTATCCATATTCAGCAAAGATACCCACATGTCCAGGTAACTGACAATGCACGAAGCATCGGCGACCACCCATGTGCAACTAACTGTAGGCAAAACTGCTGTACAGTCTGTAGCATGCTACAGACCACACTCTCAAACACAGGAACCCCACTCAGCCTTCCTGAAGACACTGGACAGTATGAATGTCTCACCAAATACCAAACAAGGTACTCACAAATTACCACATAGGTGGTAATCCATTACGTATGGAAGGAGTAATCAGGGACCTAGGGACACAAGTGGACAGTAACCTGTCATGTGACACTCACATTGCCAACGTGGCTAGGAAGACCTTCTATATTGGCCATCTTATCATGAAAGGATTCACATCTATGTCAACAGAGGTCATTGTGCCCCTATACTGTTCTCTTATCAGGCCCATAATTTAGTACAATGTGTCATTTGGCATGTACCTTACCTGACACCTGCAGCAGTTAGAAAGACCTCAAAGGTACCTCACCAAGAGGATAAAGGGTCTCAAATATATGTCATATGCTGCCTGGCAGTAGGCACCCTAGCTGTATGCAGTCACATACTGCCTACGCAGAGGCATTGTATGCCTGTTGTACAAGGCCATGTCCACCACAGGACTAATGGACATGCTCCACCCCAGAAAACCCAAATCCATCAGAGCTGTGAGAGCAAGAGATGTCAACCTCAACACATAATGAAATAGGATGTGCTGGAGGGACAGATACATAACCCAGAGGCTCCCTAAACCCTGGAGCAGAATCCCACTCCATGTTAGGCAGAGCCCCTCACTGACTCTCTTCAACAGGAATCTTGCCAAGTGGATGGGTGATCGTAGATGTACACTGGGGGTCTTCACTGTGTCACGTCCAGACAGAGGCACAGAAAAGTAAATCCTAAATGGCCATAATATTCACATAGCAAGGGGTGGCGAAAGCCACACACACTCTGGCTAGGCTTATAAATGCCCTAGGGCAGATAGCCTAGTATGAACCTATGAACCTATGAAGATACAAATTGTACAGGACACTAAGGATAATCACAAGGCTTTCTTAACTGATGGTAGGAACCTTGTTGGGAATTCACAGATATGCTCTGAATCACTCAAATTTTGCAAACAATATACCAATCACACACACATTGCCAACATCCAACCTGACAGGTGCAGTGCAACCCCCCCCCCCCCAAAATGCCAAATATCTATTCCAGCAGAGTGCTTGCCCCCTGACATTGCAGATGCTGAGGTAACAGCCAGCATCTACAAAGCAAAACACACAGCATCAATGGTACGAGATAGTGTCCTGGCCTGAGTCCAACATGGACTCCAAGAAGAATGGAAAGCCAAATAACACTACTGCTCAATGTCAGCCTTACCACAGGATATGTAACCAAAGAGCAGTGTACAACAACAGTGGTCCTTCTCCACAAAGGTGTTGCCTGAATGGATACTGCAAACTACCACCCCAGAATCCTGACAAGCTTGGTCTGCAAGGCTATGGAAAGGATCAGCATGTACCTCAGACATAAAGATATTGGGGACCTACTGACACTGGACCCTACCCAGTGTGGCTTTCATAAGTGCAGATCCTGCCCCTTAAACATGTCTGACTCATTTGAAACAGTCATTAAGGCCACTGATGAGGGGAATGTGGTCCACACAGCCTAGCTGGACCTTGCAAAAGGCTTCCATACAATACCCCATGTGTTCATTATAGATAAGCTCACCAGCTTAAATATAAACCCCTATGTCAGTAGAGGGGTTGCAAATCAGACCAAGGACAGAACTGACATGGTCAGAAATGCTGCAGCCATGTCAGACTACAAACCAGATACAACTGGCATCCCACAAGGCTCGGTCCTGGGACCTCCCTTGTTTGGTATATATGTCCCATAGGTACAGGCCAACATGGAAGGACTGCGTCTGAACAAGTTTGCAGAGGACTACAAACTGGCCACCATATCTGACCCTCCAGCTGACACAAGCATCCCACAAAAGGGCCACATAGAAACAGACAACTGGTGCCATAGCCATGTCAGCAAGCTAATTGCAGAAAAGTGTATAGTCAACCCCTGTGGATATACAGTAAGTGCCCACCAATTACCACATAGGTGTTAACCCATTAAGTACTTAAGATGTAATAGGAGACCTGGGGACACAAGTAGATAGATATCTTGCATTGGACAAGCATGTGGCTGTAGTGGTTACAGAAACATACCATATACCCACCTAATCATGAAGGTAGTCAGATCTAGATCAGGGGAGGTCATTGTGGCTCTGCAGTCATCCTTCATCAGCCTCACAATTGAGTACAATGGCCCCTGTGGGATGTACCTCAGCAGACACCTCCATCAACCGAAAACACCCCAAAAGTACCTCACCAGGAGTATCAAAGAGCTTGAACAGATGCCATGTGTTGCCTGATTAAACAAACTGCAGCTCCACACAGTGCCATACTGCCCGCCCAGAGGCAAGCTGTGCCTGATGTATAAAGCCATGTCCAAGCTGGAATCAATGAACATGCTGCACCTTGTACAATCTGAATGGCAGTGAGCTATGCACATGAGAGACCTGAACTCCAGCACTGACATACATAGGACATGCTGTACTGATTGATCCATAACACAGAAGCCACCCCCACTCTTGAGTAAACTCCCAGTACAGGTTAGCCAGAGAGTCACTCATTGACTCTCCTCAAGAGGAATCTTGATGAGTGGATGGGAGATGGTAGGTTTACCCTGGGTATCACTGTTATGTCACGGGTAGACGGAGGCACAGTATACTAACCATGACATATGTCATGGCAAACTCCAGTTACAATGTGTGTCGAAGGACAAACACACTCTCTGACTAGCATTAGAAATGGTCTAGGGCGCATCGCTAGTGTTTGCCAATGTCCACCTATGTTGTGGAATACTCTACCAATGTTGGACAAGCCTGGTTTAAGTAGTCCATATCTGAACGTAATGCAACATGGTCATATGTGCACAACTGGCCCCTAACCAGTCTGTTGTGCTCACTATGAAAATTTAAAGCAGTGATAGGACTAAAGCCCAGGATACTGTCCACCACAGTGAAAGTACTGAACCAGTACACTATACGGTACTACAGTGTTTGGTCAGTATGAAAGGATGTTAACAACTGTATGCAGAGTATCCCATGCAAACCCTGCAGGCACAGTATAATCCCTGTTGTGTTCAGACACAAAGCAGTTGGCCAGTAAGTACACAACATGACACCCAACACACAACCATAAACGTGAGATATTGTTGAAGTTCACACTCATCCACAAATGTGGTGGACTGCAGATTTCAACATATGGAAAGCTCACAGTGGGCATGCTCGCACACTTTGATAAATGAGACATATGTCAGACAACATGCCATGGAAAGCCTGAACTGGGCATGCTCACACACTTAGGCCATATCTCAGTTTAGCAGTTGGCCACACATATCTGGTATTTGTATGTGTTATTCCAGGAATCAACCACATTACAGCAATCTGCCCAGTGCACACAGTTAAATGACTACAGAGACATAAGTGATATAGTGGATCCCTCTCATATTCAAACATCTTCCACAGATACACAAGTTGTTCATAGAAACAGGGAATGCTATGGCAATAAAGACCTGCAAACAGTCTATCAGCAACAAATATTGTGCATCTGACAATTAAACATATGGGTGTAGAGGTCAATACTAGGCTGTTTGCCCTAGGGAATGAAAGCTTAGTCAGAGTGTGCTTGGCGTCTGCCTCCCCAGTACAGTAGGCTACTGTGCCACTGTAAAGTAGGTCACATAAGGCACCGTTTGAGGCTAGTGTGCTGTGCCTCCGTCAAGCAGGGGCACAGTGGAGATCCCAGCGGTTGAATTTGCTATGCCACATCCATGTGGCTGGTGTTTGTTGGAAAAGGGTTGGTGAGGACCTCTAACAGTAAGTGGGTGTCAATAATAGACTGAGGGTAGCCTTATCTGCAGTGTCTGGACAATTTCAGTGTCAACACTTTGTCGTGATCATTATGAGGGATTGATGTGTCGTGCCAGTACTGTTCAGAGATATCCTCCCTCTGTGGGCTACTGCTCTGCAATGTATTAGCTCACTCCATCTGTTGGACAGCTCATATATGGCTGGTGTACACCTGACAGGTGTCCTGTTGTGGAGGAGTCATGGGTATATTTGGGATAGCATGATCAATGCAAACCTTCCACATGCTCATAGAATGCAATTGTCAAGGATTATGCAGAGTGGCCTGTATACTCCCCCAGCATGGGTCCTTTGAAGTCTTCCACCCCAGTCTTCACAAGTGCAAAGTCTGCTTTTGATAAATACACTTTGTTTGCAGTGACAACCTTGCCTGGGGATGGGGATGGGATATGGATGTCCAGGGAAAGGTGGGTATGGTCAGATATCAACAATGGTGGTCTACCTCTGGTGTGGAACATTGAGTACCCATGTTGCAGATGGTCAGCTGCAATATGTATTCCCCCTTGTGGCTGTGGTGAGTGGTCCTGCCATAGCACATGGACACACAAATTGTAGTGGCTGTAGGGTAATGTTGTAGAGGCCTGAGTAGTTCCCACACACAATATACCTGTACCTGACGTTAACAACTGGAATGGTGTATGTGAACACCTTCATATCTTGGCACTGTTCCCAGGAAAGCAAAGTGTGTGTCCTGGATGTGGGAGGGGTGGTCCGAACTGGTTGTGTTGTGTGTTACAGGTCCTGTGGTCATGAAGCATGGTATAAAACATAACCTGCCAGTGCTGATGTGCATATCTGACCCTGAAGTAGGTGGCTGCAAATGCATATATATATGCTATCCCCCACCTGACATGTAGTAATAGATGTACATACCTCTGTAGAAATAATGATGTCAGCACCCTATAAATACTGCAGGTGCAAAGCAAATGCCCAATAATTTGGATAGTGCGCTCTGCTAATGCGTCTCCCTCAAGTGTCATAATATAGTTAGGTAGGGGTTTGAATCCTGCAAATGGTCAGTGTGTGTGTGTTGGTGAGCGGGGTTGGTGTGTGTGCAATTCTGTGTGAGAGAAATGTCCCTTTTGTCAACTAGGAGAACACACTACTGGATGCACATTCCCCTTTCTAAACACTGATGATGTCAGCACCCTATAAGTTCAGCCAGAGAAAGAAAACCTCCCAGTAATGCGAATAGCGCACTCTACTAATGCATCCGTCTCGAGTGTCATAACATTATTAGTTAGGGGTTTGAATCCTGCAAATGCTCAGTGTGTTTGTTGGGATGAGGGGGGGTTAGTGTGTGTGCAATTCTGTGTGAGGGAAATGTCCCTTTTGGCAACTAGCAGAACACACTACAGGATGCACATTCCCCTTTCTAAACACCGATGATGTCAGCACCCTATAAGTACAGCAGGAGAAAAGAAACCTCCCAGTAATGCCAATGGCGCGCTCCGCTAATGTGTTTGTCTTGAGTGCCATAACATAGTTAGGCAGGGGTTTGAATCCTGCAAATACTCAATGTGTGTGTTTGGATGAGGGGGGTTAGTGTGTGTGCAATTCTGTGTAAGGGAAATGTCCCTTTTGGCAACTAGGAGAACACACTACAGGATGCACATTCCCCTTTCTAAACACTGATGATGTCAACACCCTATAAGTATAGCAGGAGAAGGAGAACCTCCAAATAATGCGAATAGTGCGCTCTGCTAATGTGTCTGTTTTGAGTGCCATAACATAGTTAGGTAGGGGTTTGAATCCTGCCAATACTCAGTGTGTGTGTTTGGATGAGGGGGGTTAGTGTATGTGCAATTCTGTGTGAGGGAAATGTCCCTTTTGGCAACTAGGAGAACACACTACAGGAAGCACATGCCCCTTTATAAACACTGATGATGTCAGCACCCTATAAGTACAGCAGGAGAAGGAAAACCTCCCAATAATGCGAATAGCGTGCTCTGCTAATGTGTCCTTCTTCAATACCATAACATAGTTAGATAGGAGTTTGAATCCTATAAATGCTCAGTGTGTGTGTTTAGATGAGGGGGGTTAGAGTGTGTGGAATTCTGTATGACAGAAATGCCCCTTTTGGTAACTAGGAGAACACACTACATGATGCACATTCCTCTTTCTAAACACTGATGATGTCAGCACCCTATAAGTACAGCCGGAGAAAAAAAAACTCCCAGTAATGCAAATAACGCACTCAGCTACTGCGTCTTGTACAAGTGTCATAACATAGTTAGGTAGGGGTTTGAATCCTGCAAGTGTGTGGGGTGTGGAAGTAGGGTGTGTGCAAATACATGTGTGAGAGAGCTGACCCTTTTGGCAACAAGTACAACACACCAGCTGCAGCATATTCCAATCTCTAAACAGAGATAATGTCAGCACCCTACAAGTACAGCAGAAGAGGGCAAATCTCCCAGTAATGCAAATAGCACGCTCTGCTACTGCGTCTCTCACTACTGTCATAGCACAGTTAGTTATGGCTTTGAATGCCACATGTGTTTTTGTCACACAGAATGCCCATGTGTGTGGGTTGTTCGCAATAATGCATGACATCGATTAAACCAGTAATAGCAATGAACACATATGATGTATGTGTGTGCCAACTACACATATATACCTGTGACCTTCAATAGTTCCCATGTCTGACGCCTGCCACATGTGAATACATGGTATTTGCACTGGATAACATTATGACTGTGGTTTTCTGTGCGGGTGCTGCATGTGGTATGTGTATATACAGTGTGAGTTGTATATGGTATCATCCTAGCATCGAGGGATACACATCTGGTCTGGGGCATATAGTCTACATGTTGTTGATGAACAGGTGCTGCATGTTTTCACCTGTTGTGGGAGTGGTAACAAGTTGTTCCATAGCAATGCAGTGACTACATGCTAGGAACCTTTCAGCTAGGGTGTTGTAGCTACAGTAATTCATCAGCATTCAGTAATACTTCAGCATTCTTGGTGAGGGTATGATGCCAACCAAGGTCAGGGTCATACCAGCCTGTGCCACATGCTCAGAGAGCCCTTCTATGTTCCCTATCATGTAGTCCAGGGAGGTACATCACAGGTCAGCCATAGTGGCACGGACAATGACTGAGTCATATGTGTCCATGCCTCTGACTGACCTGTATGCTTGTGTTATGTGGTGGACCATAGTGCCCCACGGGCATATCACTGTGACCTTCACCTTGTCCAGCCTGGTGAGTGGGACCTCACTGTACCGGACAATAAAGGTACCCAACACAACTGTAGCAGGTGTGTTGTCTAGCCGTACAGGCTGTGACTGTTTGGCACACAGGATTTGTGTGCTATGTGTTGCACTTGCTGTGTTCTTGCTTAACGTATGCCTGTGTGCCAGCTGCAGAGGTGTCTGCTGCTCAGGCAGGATGCTATTCTGAGGCTCCAAGAATGCCCCAGTGTGTTCATGTGTTTGGATTTCTGTCAGTGTAGGTCTACATCAGACTGGTATTGTAGTCACTGTAGTATTTCATGCCACCTGACAGGTTATGCCAGTACTGGGTTCAGAGTGCTTAGTCCCCAGTTTGGCTATGTGGTTGCATCTCACACGTGTTGTACGTTCATGGGTAGGGGAGAGGGTTGACTGTGTACATGTGGCAGCTGTGACATTGCCACATGACTCACATATTCTACAACTGTACCATAGAGGTGACTGGCAAGTGACCTTTGCACATGCTACCATAGTATTGTGATTGTCATGGTGATTAACAGCACATAGGGCCAATGGGGAACAAGGTACAGAAGGTGGGTATGTGAGGGTGTAGTGCCTGTGATTAGTTAGCGCTGGCATATATGACTGCTCACGTGGTCAAATGCCAGGTAAGTCATATGCAATGTGTCACAGGAAACGTACATGCGAACAGGACAAACAGTGACGTTCTGTCAAGTGAGACATGGACATACGTATAGTAAGCTATGCAGATGTCACTAGGAATCCACAGAGGCTCCATAAATCTGCATTTCAGGTAGAATCAGTGTTCCAGGGTAACTGCAAGCAAATATGTATGCAAACAAAGCTACAGTAAGCAGGGCTGCATGTAGTCCATTGTACAACAAACAAGCTGTACCACTTCCAGTAGGTAACAGTGCAAATATGCAGGCACTATACACATGTACATGGAAATAAACAGGTCAGATGGCCAGGGTCCAGTCTCAGCGCACACAAGTGTACAGACCATGTACCGTCAGGATGTACAATAACCGAACGGAAACCCAGATGCTCATACCTGCACTAATAAACATGTCAAATAACAGACCCTGAGCCTTCACTCAGTGGTTCCATACTTAGTAGGATGTATGCTACCTGTCCTGCCACCACAGTATCCCTGACATTTATGGGGACTCTCCCTTCTGTGAAAGTTAGTTTTGTGTGTCGGGGCTGTCTAGCATGGTATAAGGTGTGAGCTTGCAGTGCTAGTGTGCTCCTGTGTGCCCTGTACCAGTTGTGTAGTACTGCACACATATCAACATCCTCAAACATCCGCATTGCAGAGTCCAGTGTGGGCAACATGCCACTTTCAGTTTACATGTCCATCATTGCGTATCAATACTTCCATTACCTTATCCCCTGTGCTACCTATGTACGTGGCCTTCTGTTGACATCCTTACCACCAGTATGCAAACATGTGCAGATGATACACTACGGTACTTACCATGGGTGTAGAAAACAGTACAAGACAATCATACCCTTACTGCATCAGGCATGCTGGGATATACCCACAATTATATCAGCACACTGTACTGTTAACAGCATGATACTATTACTACACGTCTATGTAGTCACCCTGTGCATCAGCAACATGTTAACCTGTACCTGCACTGATGTTACAGATTGCAGGAGGTGGCACAGTTTCATCATATGCACAGGGTGTGAACTTGGTATGCCTGAGTCTGCCACTGATACCACCAGTTGACATGTATGTGTATGTGCATTGGTGAGGGACAGCAGTACAAGGTGGGGCAATGTTAATGCAGTGTGTGCATGTATGCGGTAGCCCTAGGTGTTGTCAATTCGCATGTGTGTATGGATGCACACAGTTCCACCTCATGGCTGCCATATACCGGTGTTTGTGGACAGCCACAGACTGTACCTGCCAGGTCATACAGATCAGTGTCTCTGGCCATGGACACAGTACCTGTGCCTTACATGGGTGCTACAGACCATATTTGGTACCAATCCAGACTGGGTACTGTCATCAGAAGCAGGTGTTCATTGCCTGAACACAGATCCTTGTTGGGCCTGTCCAGAGCCACATGCACATGGTCTACTGGGGCGGTCTGATGACAGCACAGATCCAGCATTGCTGGGGCTGCTGTTGGCACTATGGGGGCGGCTGCGGCCCTGTTGTCATCCGCGACGTCTACCAGCTGCTGCTGTTGCTGGCATACGCCCACATCGACGCCTCAACCATCCACCATTGCCCTGGCTCATGGTCATGTAGTTGTGGAACTGATCTAATATGTCCCCACAACATCTGTTTATGACATCAGTGAAATTACGGATGGCAGCCGCAATGTCACGCATACTGTCACTCATGGCTGTGCGACATGCTGTCAGCTCCCTCAGACCCTGTCTGGTGTACCGTTCTATACGTGACTGTGCCTGCATGACAGCCCGAAACATAGCTGAGGTTGTAAGACCTCTGTGGGCATGTCTGACAGGGGCAGTACACCCACGGATGCTCCCACGAGAACCCCTGGACATCTGTCTGTGTGGTACCATCTCAGGGCCATGCCCATGGCTGCTGTGTGGGGAAGCATGTGCCACAGATACCACATTACCCTGGTCAATGCCCACTGTATCCTGTCCATCACCTAGGGACATTGGTGACAAAGGATGTATTGGCAGGATGACTGTGCGCATTGATGGGGTTGACAGCTGTGTACTGTCAATTGGCTGACCAATGACGGACCCTGGCACACCTTCATGTGCCATTACACAGATATCATCATTATCACTACCTGTGGCACCTGATTCAGATTCCCTGCTGCATGACACCAGTGCAGCACCAGAACCTGTGGGAGGGAAACAGGAAACACAGTTTACAATGTCTACACAATGTTACCAGTGATGCACACATGCAGACATGCAGACATGCAGACATGCACACATGCGCACATGCATACATGCACACATGCACACGCACACAGGTGCACACATGCACACATGCACACAGGTGCACACATGCACACAGATGCACACATGCACACAGATGCACACTTGCACACTTGCACACTTGCACACTACTCAGTATGCGAGATATCAACACACAGACACAGAAACACCTGCATGCATGCACAGATCACTACTGATTGAGCCTAATATTACTATTACTATCAAGACTATTAAAGGCATTGTTAATACACACTCACCAGCATGGATAGGCTGCATTGCTGTTACACCGGAGGGACCTGCAGAAGTGAGGAAATTAATGTCAGTGGGCACAACTGTGCCATTGTTACTGAGTATGATACAGGTCAGTAGTACAACAGTTGCCTTTCACAGGTCAGCTGCTGATATTGAGAATATCACACTTGCACATTAAATACTATGATGACAGCTACAAACCAAGGACACACCTCACACATGCATTAACTACCAGTGTACACAACAGTCAACTATACATATGGCATATTACCTGCATGCTCGTAGTCATGGTGCTGTGTGGCTCCAGCCTCCATCATAATGCAGGTCTGCTGCTGTTGTTGTTGTTGGTGGGCTGGAGCCACAACACTTAGGAGTAGTCCCTCCAGTCTGGTGAGTGGGGGATGTGTAGCCACCCCACCACCTGTGGCAACCTGTTGCCTGTGGATATCCAACGCACGCTGACGGACATTTCTGATTAAATCACTGCAGTGATGTCGTACCTGCTCATATGTCCTATTATGCGTGCCTATGTCATTTACCTGACAGACCAGGTCTTGCCACAGTGCAGCCCTCTCCAGATGATTCTGGCTGGTGCAGGAAAAGAGTATTGCAAAATCCCGCACCAGGCTCTGGTGTATTTTCTCATCCTCGGCTGCAGAGTATGCCAGATTGTGCTGGTGAACCATGGTCCAGAAAAAGACAATAAAATGATATCAGCAGTATATGTCAGCAGAATTTGGCACACATACTACACATGCTACTCGACTGTTGTGATACATTATATCTGCCATATATAGCATCTGTCTGTCTATTGGTGGATACACATGTAAATGGCCAGGTATCAGTGCTCAGCCAACAACTGTGCAACAGTACCTGACACACTCCATACGACATACTACCAAACCCCAGCAGTCAGCACACTGATTCAGGTCCAAAGCACCTCCTCACTCTGGGGGTTTGTATCGAGGTACTGTATGGGGAACATCATCAACTACTGTGATCTGACCACAAACTAATCACCCTGGATATACATATCCCACCTCCACCACCAGCACAAACGACTACAGTGAATAACATTCCAAACGCAAACTTTGCACTTCTTAAGACTGAGATGGTATCCTTTAAGCCCACTGGGCCAGTGGAAGCCACAACCCCCAATACTGACTCCTTCACAAATGATTTCTACGGACATCTCCGAGATTGCTTGGATCATGCAATCCCATATAATACCAAGACACTCTCCACAAAGAGAAAGCATCCTGTCTGGTGGACCCCAGCCATAAACAGATTGTATAACAAAAGATGGAAGCTACTGCAAGACAGAGCATAATTCCATAAAGGGAAGGCATGTCTGATCAGCACTAGTAAAGAGCTATGTTCTCTCATACAAACATCCATGGGCAACTTTGAGAGGGAAATCACCAGGGACACTACAGATAACCACAAGGCCTTCTTCAGTTATGTTAGAAACTTGGTCAGAAACCCTCCAATATGCTCATAGTTAGTACACAACAACAAATAATTCACGGAACCCACAGATATTGGCAACATTGTGGCAGACAGGTTCAGTGCAAGTTTCCCCCCTCCCCCAAACGAAGACATACTTATCCCAGCTGAATGTAACCTCCCTGTCATCACAGATGTCCAGGTGAGAGCCGCCCTCAGAAAAGCAAAAAACACAGCATCAATGGGACCTGATGGTATCCCCGGTTGCATGCTACATGAACTCCAAGAGGAGCTAAACCCGCATATAGAAGTGCTATGTAACACCAGCCTGACTACAGGATATGTACCTGTACACTGGCATACAGCAGCAGTGGTTCCACTCCACAAAGGAGGCACCTCTACATACCAATACAATACAACACAATACAATACAATACAATACAATACAATATGCTATTGCCTCTGGGACGACAGCAGCATACTGTTCTGCTACCCTGACCCTTGTGACACATGTGATGTGATGGTACCTGCTCCTGTCAAACAGTTACACAGGGTGACTCATATGGCATATTACCTATCTGACTAACATTCAGCAGGGGTATGTGTGACATGTACTCATGGGGAGTCTTGCTTCTTAACACTGTGTGGGTTATTGCAGGGTATGTCTTATCTGTGGGCAGGAACCTGTACCTCCACCATGTGCTCTCTACTGCGGTGTCAAGGATGACACACAGCGGTCATTTAGGTTGTGGATGGAGTGAGGTGTTACTATGGTTGTTGGACAGCTGTCATGGGTGTGACTTAAGTATGTAAATCCAGGAGTGGTAACCTCTATGTGAGTAGTATGTGTGCACTCTGTGGTGTTGTCAGTCACTGTGCATTGGTAATGTGTTTGAGTGCATTGTCACAGTGTTGTACATGTCACTGTGTCCTTCTCCATATCTGTAGCTGTCATGTGAGGTACATACCGGGGCAGACATTATGTGGTGTGGAGGGGTATACTGACCTACATGTCCATAGCTGACACACCATGTCTGCTGACACATACCATGTACAGGTATTCCAGGAATAGTGTGCCACTGTGACTATCATTGGGGGGCCTATTGTACACGTTTATGACCCTGTTCACCCCTGACACATGCAGTGGTGGGCAGCCAATCACATATCTGGTGGTTACTGGTGTAGGTGATTTGAAATGGGGTATGGTACTCCAGTTTTGACACTGGTGTTTACTCCATGCCTTTGTCACCAGGCACCTGTTGCAATACATCTGTACACATGTGCCTCACTCAGAATCTCTCTCTCTCTATATATATATATATATATATATATATATATATATATATATATATGTATGTATATATATATGCCTGTATACATATACACATATATATATATCGATGTACATATATTGCTATAGATATGCAGAGGGGGGGTGTGACAGAGAGGGGGTGAGAGTGACAGAGGGGGTGGGACAGGGGGAGTGTGAGATAGTCATATACAGTCATATCTGTAGATAGTCAGATCTGTCTGTCTATGTATATGTATCTACATATATCTATATCTGTATGTGTGTATTACATATATATGTTTGTACATATTCTATCTACATTTGTCTATGTATTCCTACATCCCTCTCTATCTATGTATATATATATATATATATATATATATATATATATATATATATATATATATATATATATATATATATATATATATATATATATATATATACATATATACATACATACATATATTGACATACATATGTATCCATATGATAGATAGGTATATCAACATGTTTGTTTACAAAACTGTATACACACACTAACATACTGCTAAACATACATAACTGTGAAACCTACATTGTACATTGCACTGCAACCTACTAGGTTGGGAGGGTGGCCTAATGGTTAAGGTGTTTGTCTTACCAACACAAGGTGCAGGGTTTGAGTCTCACAAGGGATAATTGGCTAGGCTTACAATGGCTTGCAAGGGCAGTTTGCCTAGTACTAACCTATGAACATTCAACCTACATTGATATGTGCACATAGATGCCCACACATACATATGTATGTACAGCCTTCACTGATAGTTGCTGTATGTCCCCTGTCCTATGCACATCTTCATATACATATAGATACAGACCAATGACACATATGGAGGGTTCACAGTATGTAGACTTTTAAAGTATTACTTTACATTACCTGTGTTTGTCACAGTTGCTTGCATTGCCTTTTGGATCGGTGTCCTGCTGCTGCTGCTCCAGTTGACAGATGGCAGCTTTCTAGTAGGCTTTGTTAATAAGTGTTTTTGTTGGTGTTTATTTTTTTTTCTCTCTCTCTCTCTCTCTACCTCCAGAGGGTGCAATGAAAATATTGCATGTGTGGACTGGGAGTAGAGCATGCTTTTGTAGGTATCTGCATATGTCCATGTGATGGCCTCTGCACCGATTGTTAGCCAGCATTTGCTAATTGCATGCAGCCAGTTGTGTACTGATTGCAGTTCTCACTGTGATTTCAGGACAGTGCTATAAAAAGGTATGTGAGCTAGGCGTAGCCCTTTCAGATTTTAAGGGCAGGGACCATGCTGGTATGCTGTGGACACTGTTCTGTGAGTGTAAAGGTTAGTATCTCTCTCATATTTCCAGCTGTGTTGTAGATTAACATTTCTCCATTCATTTCTCTAGTTTCCTGTACTAAGTGTGTATGTACACTGACACCTAAGACTACTGCTACTGTTAATGTGGGTGTGTGTGCTTTCCTGTGGGACATGTGGTGTAACTGGTATATAGCAGTGGCTCTTGCACTTTGTTGCTATGGCTTCATTATTTGCCCTTTACATTCACTACTTGTATGCTTGCTAGGTGTCTTGACTGTAGTGTGTTGTTGTGGCTTTCCTATCTTCCATGTACATTCACACCTTGGAATGCTTGCTATATCTGATAGGGTGTTACTGCATGCAGTGTGGTCTGGCCATGGTGTGGGCCTTGACATCTATTAGGGTATTTGAGTATGCTGCTGAGCAGGCCCCAAAGACTCTCAGGTGCATCTTTTATCTGCCTCATGGAATGGTACATGTCAGTGGGGTACACCCATTAAATTGTCTGGTATTCTGCAGTTGTGACTGTGGGTTAGCATGAGCATATGTATTACTACACTATTTCTGCTGTGCAAGTGGTGCATACTTTCAGTACTTCATAGTCACCATTGCATGTGTTGTAACACCTTTCTGCCTACTGTTTGTACATTTCACAGGGAGTCTGTGGGGCATCCCTGTAACTCAGTCACTGTTGCTATGTCTAGGCTCTTAACTATTCAAATATGGCGGTGTCATACCTCTCAAGTGTACAGATATTTGCAGGATGTCCACATTTTTGCCTCATATTTTGGTCCATATCTCATAAAACAGCTTTTTATGGCAAATCACTCAGGGCTCAAGTCAGACTATAGTGACAAACATTTCAGTTTCAGACTTCGTACCCTTCCAAAAATTCAAAATAATGCAAAACCTGTTACTCTCTCAACTGTCTACGTTTGTCGGAGCAATATTTGAAATGTGTCCCTGTTTTTGGGCCTTTGCTCCACATTTTTTATTACTTAGTCCAGATGTCTTGCTGTAAGAGGTTGTGGGGTATGGGCAGTGATTATCCTGCTGTGAGCATGTGTGTGGCTTGCAAGGTGCTACAGTGACATTATTACCTACTAGCTACCAGCTAGCATGGCTGTTTCTGTTCACACACTACTATTATAGAAATCCACTACATTTGACAGTAAATATACATGACATGCTTTGTGTACTACACATCCTATATTCCCTTTACATTCATTCCTACTATTGCATGATATAGGTCCTGGGTTCGGGACTGACAGTGGGATTTTATTTTGCTTTTGAGCAGACTACAGGCCTTGTCATTCAGAGTGACTAAGGCACTTTTAAGCAGTTGTAAGCGGGTTAGCGCTGGTTTGCGTGGAGCTCACGCATGCGCACTGGCACACCTGCGCTAATTTCTTTGAAAGAAATGAAAATGGGGAGACAGGAAAGTGGTGAAAAAGGGGTCACAAAGAGGGTAGGACAGTAGAGAAACAAGCTCGGGTTTTACAGGAGGGATGTAGGTAATGCCCATAGCTGCCCATTTCCTCATCAGCAACAGCTGTGCATATGTTTGTAATTTGGTGTGACATTTGAAACCTTCCACCCCTGAGAGAGGTGTAAGGACAACAATAATACTTGTTGTACAGCCAATTGTAATTGACAGTTTCCATGTCCAAAAGACATGTGTGCAAAATGGGCAGCTATGTATGGGGCGTAATTTTTTTGTGGGTACAGAGTGCCCTTTTTTTTTTTCAGGTGAGAGTGGTATGTCAGGTACAGGAAGTCGGTATAGCTGGGGAGGTAGGTTGGGTAGGTTAACAGACAAGACAAACAAGACGCATACAGGGGCAGTGTATGACACATGTGGGGGGGTTACACAATTGACGGGGATGGATGTTTGGATATCTCGAGCCCATGAGCCCACAGATGGCAACAGTGGAACTGAGATCCCTACCCATGGGCAGTTGCCACTGTGCCTTCACTTCCCAGGACGGGGCTGTGCTGGGGGCTGTGTAGGCTGGGCAGCAGGCACACCCGTGAGTTGTGCCACCCGTGCCTCAAGCTGGTGTAGGGGCCCAAGAACAGCGTCCCGGATCTCCCTACGCACCACAGTCCGGACATTACGGAGGGTGAGTGGATGTTCTCCTCCGGCCGCACTTGCAGAGGGGGGACGAGCCCCATCCCCTGCAGCGCTTCCACCCACAGGTGGCACAGGGCCACTGGAGGAGGGTCCGGCCTGGGCACTACTGCCAGGTGCACACGCTAGCTGAGGAGGGAGAGGTGGGAGAGGGAGAGGTGGGTCCGCTGGAACCCGCCTTCCCTGTCGTCCTATGTTTTTCATTATGTTATGACAGTTTGGGTTAGTAACATACAATACCATTCACAATTAGTTGTAACAGCATGCATTAGTATTCCCATTAACCAAACACCCATATATTCAAACCATTGTACAGCAAGCATAACACATGCATAATTTGAACAGCAATACACAATCCAACAACATGCAGGGTTGATTGATGGCAACAGGCCATCAGGTTTGGATGTATGAACAGGGCAGATGCATTAACATACATGCAAATATGTATGAACCAACAGGACAAATGTCCAGGGGTGTTAATTGTGATTGCACATACCAATTTCATGTGGAATGGATTATATGTGGTTATAGGGTAGGGTGAAGAAAATTTAATTAACAACTTCAAATACCAATACATATGCTGTACATTTCTAATAGCTGAGATATATACACACTACAGCTCTGCCTACAGTTTCCTATGTGATAACTACTTCAGGTTGGTGATAGGAATGTTACTGCTACATCAATATACATTTTCATTTTTATCCATACACATTCATATCTGGCTCTGTTCAGCTACATCATCCTGCTACATTTGCTTTATATAGCTATAGACAACTGTGGATGTTTGGTATTTCAGACAACCATACTATCTGCATATTGCAGACTGAGAGCAACATATCCAGATTTTGGGACACACATTCCAGCTGCGGTACCATTTTCAACACATGTTACTGTTTGGTTCTGCCTGTCACATTCATTTCATTCTGTACTGACTGTAGTATACTTTATTCAGGAGTTATTACTACTTTATTGGTGGATTCATACCTCTTTCTCACACTCTCTCACTTGTTTTATTTTTACCATTCAGGATGGTACTTAATTCTAGGCTTTATTGACATGTTTTACCTGTAGTTATAACAATCCTTTCCAACAGTCTCACTTCTGTCATGTTTCTGTATTTCAACAGGGATATATTTCACACATGTGTTTTACTCAGCTTCTGCAGCTGTACTTTTCAGCCTGCTGCAGGTTATGTACTATTATATTACAGGTGGGACATCTTTATTTCAGACTTGTTTCATTTTTATGTTTGGATTACAGGCTGCATCACACTTTTGTAATCAAGCAATACTTGCAAACCCTCTTACACTGTTACTTGCACATTTTATTAATTAGTGACTACACTGCACTCTTTTGCTAACTGTCATACTTATATATTTATTTACAGTTACAGGGAGAGAATTACTGACCTGCCTGGTGGTGCAACCGCGCCAGCCTATCGCCATAGGCTTGACGGTTCGCAGAATGGACACCTGCAGCTGTAATATAAATAAAGTAATATTGGAATACACATCTCCATAATATCAGCTAGGTTAATTTCTTACATAAATAATTACATGTAACTTACTCAGTAGTGGGGCGTTGGGCATTTGCTGGGCCTCCTGGATCCAACGGTTCAGTTGGTCCTGCTTCCGTCTCTTCAGGTCCGCATGGTGGTGACGGACCTGCTCACCAGTCCTTGTTATTCCTGTGGCACTGGTGAGATCATGAGCCAACCGGTCCCATGCCTCAGCCCTATATGCTCCCCACAGGACCTGGCCCTGCATGAGTTGGGCCTCATGATTATGGACAAGGAGCCAAACCATATATTTGGACTCCTCAATGCCCCACCTCTGTGCTCGGAAGCAACTACTCTCACCTACACCTGATATCCTGGCTGCAAGTCGGTTCTACAATCGGTTATGCTTTGTATTCCCGCCTATGGGGCTTATATATGCCGTTTTTCCCACACTTATCTGTGATTGGCCATTTTGGAATTGTATCAGCTTCACAAAACCTGCTTTGTCATGCTCCTCTTTCTCTTCATTCCTATACATATGCTATTACTGCATTTCTAAGTGCAACTGTCATGGCTTAGTGGTTCAGTACTTTGACTATGGTGCATGGTATCCTGGGTTCGAACCTAGCTATTGCTTTTTATATTTTATGTCTGTTTACACAGGCTAGGAGGTGTGTCTGTGTAAAGGCAGTTTTGATACAGCTTGCTCAACATTGCCCGTCGGTTAGCTTGTTGGTGCGGTGCGCAGCTCCGCGCAAACGGATCACGCTGGTTTACTCGTGGTTTGGCTGTCAGCACGCATATTATGCTCAGCTCAGCTACGGGCACACAGTTTCAGCATGTTAAAATGCTGCTCAACCCCAGGCACTCATTTTACACCTGTTAAACCACTGCTCACCTATTGGCACTCATTTTAAACCTGTTAAAACACTGCTCACCTACAGGCAGATGTACTCAACTTGTTAGACTGTAGCTCAGCTATAGGCACATCTGACATTTTTTTTTATTATCTCACATTTCTTCAAAATACATGGCCCATTTCATTACATTTTACATAAAATATAATTTTATATGTGTACATATATGTCAGGGACTTGTTTCGTGCTTATTTCACTAAAAATAAAAATTGATGTTGTGGGGGCTCGAACCATGACTGCCTCCTCTTCAGCCAACGTCTCTACCGCTACACTATTGCTTCTTGGCTTACTTTGCATATTTAGTTCTTATATGCTTTTCCACTGACTGCTAACTGTGGCTGAGCGACGGGCACGCCCGCGCAAACCAGCGCACTCACGGGCAAACATCTTTACAACTTAAAAAAAATATAAGATGTTCATTTATACATTTTATGTTCATAGTCTGTGGGGGCATGTGTTGTGTTGTGTTTATTCACATTTACACGGACTCTGTCGTGGGGGTTTACTTTTGGGACTTTTATTCTTCTGGGGGCATGTCTGTTTGCAGGGCTCGCCCTGCGGACACGCCCCCTACTGTCTTCCATGGACCGTGTTAGCCTTAGGTGTGATTCAGCATGCCCTCATGCATATGCATGACATGCTGACATCACACCGTTTAACTGCAGCCTCCGTGTAAGCCTTGTAACTCTTACATGGAGGCTTCGTGAATCCTGCCCATAGTTATGGTACTCTTGCATATTCCTAATCAAAATGTTGTGAAAAATAGCATTCTGACACCCGTTATAAAATTAGCAGTAAATTAGATTCAAACCCTGCATCAGATGTCCTCTTCTGTTAAGCTCACTGCACTTACCCCTTGTGTCACATCAAAAGTTATCTGATAGGTGGATCACTTACATCTTGCACCACAGAGAAAGCTATCTGACAGGTACATTTTCTTCAGTGAGTACTGTTCAGAAAGTTTATAGCCATGCACCAGAGACAGGCTAGTTTGAGCTACAGAAGGTAATCTAAATTAAATTTACTTTTTTCCTTAGAAAGGGAACCATATTTGCAAGTTGCTGAGTGGAGGGCTAATGCAAAAGGTATTATAAAAAATAGGTAAAATAGAAAACAAAATTAAATCACTCAAAGGGCATATCTAGTAATAACAAAAGCAAGAAGTGTATCACTGTGAAACATTCAGCCTTCTGACTTCTCCTTGATACACCATAACTTTAATTTATGGCAGAGTCTCATCTTTAGGTAATGCCAGATTATTGGAAAGGGAACGGACAACAGATCAGAAGTTCTTACCAATACAGAAAACAGTTGAGTTGTAAACAACACAATGATATAAGAACATGTGTGTCAGCATGTATTCAGACCCACCTCCTGTAAAATTATCAGTTAACTGGATTTGAACCCTGCATCAGCTGCTATGCATCTCTAAGGTTATTTCACTTACACCTAGCATTGCAGAGATAAGTAGATGGTGGGTGCAATTTATTCACTGAGTACTATCCAGAGTGCAGACGGCCATGCACTGGTGTCAGGCTTGTTTGTGCTACAGAAAGCAATACAAATTAAACGGTTCACATTTTTTTTCCTTTGGAAGTAAACTATTGTGCTCTCCTAGAGACCACTGACAGTCAAGAGGGCACAATGCCAAATGGCAGACAAACAATGAAGAGAAAAGAAAAAATATTTAAATAGAGGAAACATTATGAAGCATGTAGTTAAAATGGACAGTTCTGATAGTAAACATTTGTACGAAATGTGTCTTATTCTGCAGATGGAAGGAGGATTGTTTTCTGTTTCTTGTGTCATTTGCTCTGTGATGCTTATCATGTTTCATCTCTCTTTCTTACACGTAGGCACATCTGGTTCTCTTTTTGGGATTACCTGCACATGGTAAGTGCACCTTTTGCATTATTATTAATGTGCATAAGATAGATATATTTCTAACTGAAAGTTATTTGTTTTCCATGTCTTCATTTTTAATATATATTTCACATACATATGTATGATAATTTTTTATTCTATTTCTCTCTTTGTTCCATTGATTCATTGTTATCAAAATTCATCCTGCCAGTGTCACTGTGGGACTTCTACCACCTGATGTCAGAATGTTGATAGCCTCTGATTATAATGGCAGACATGAAGAGATAGAGTCTGGGGTTGCAGATGACCAGTTTAAGACTGAGGATGTACCTCCAACATCTTCTGTCACTATTTCAGACGCAGTCAGTATGCCTACACATACCCATGACACAGACACCTCTAACATAGGACAGGATGAGGGTGCCACATTTGATCAGGGTAGTGTGGTTACTCCAATTGCAGAATGGGTTGATTTTCTCAGTAGCTATTGTGAAGGTAAGGTACCAGACAGGTGGGTTGGTAGACCTGCTCGGAGGAAGATTGCTGACCACTCTCCTCCCACTGTTGGTATGTAAGTAGGTGCCCCACAATGTATGTGTAAGGCCTTTACGGAGGTACAGGCACATTCCAACAGAGGCACAGACGACATAATATGGGTACTAAACATGTATTCTGTCATGCAAGACTGCTTGAACCACAGGGGTGACTCCCTGGACAGGATGAATGATACACTGGATCGGGCACTGTCTGTAATCAAACATCTGCTGGGGGAGGCTTGGCATCCATATGGCCAAAGAGCTGCTACATGATGCAGTGTTAGCAGTCTTGGCTGTGCAAGATAATACTCCCATACTAGCACTACTTCTACTGCTCCATCAGTGATTGATGTGTTCACACCCAGACAGGGTAGGCCACATGATCCTGGTCCAAGATGTAGTAATGATGAGGGTCATCCAGCAGACATCACTCATATTCAGCTAACACCCCAAATACTAGCTAGGGCCATGGAACTAGCAGTGCAACTCCTGGAAGAAGTGGTTCTCATGGTCAGGGGTAATAAGGTTGAACAGACTAGTTTGCAATGCACTTTTCACACCTGTCTGAGATGCTCGCACATAGCGCTATCACAGTGATTGATTGTTTTCATGCAGAGACACACACATTCAACAAATACTTGCCTGTATGACCTCACACACACTACTTATCTAAGCTGTCCTGTTAACTGTTATATATACCTTGTTATTGGCCCTGAAAATTGGATACTTAAGGAAAAAAATGTTTTACTTTGTACACATTTCCTCAGTGTCAGGTTTGTCTTCCTGTATCCCTCCCCCTCACACTTTGCAAGTGATGACATCTGTGTCCTGCCCATTTCAATTTTCTTTGTGACATTGGGGTGCATATGTATGTCATGCACAGAATGAATAATGGTAGTTTACTCAGACCCTTCCTTTACTGCAAATGTATTGCAGAAGAAAACTTTTTATTCATCATTCATAATCAGTTGTGAATGAATGCTCATGTAATTGTTGACCCTCATTGTATTTCTGTTAGTATTCTTAGTAATGCAATCAAGGCAGATATTTAGGTATTGCTTATTGGTATACTTGTTCACCAGTTCTATTCATACCACTCACCTGCTCACTGGTTTATGTATAGTGGTCAGCTGAGATGCCTGATGCACAGTATTGGGCAAAATCCATGGCTATTACTGATATTACTGAACACCCGGAGCATGTTCCACCTAACGGATATATAGGAATTGGCATATGACAGCAATCAGTTATATAATTCTTTTTTTTCCATACAGATTCCAGACTTGCCTTATTAATGCTGCAACTGCAAAATGTGTCCTTGGGGGGTTGTCTCTGTGTGTTAGTAACAGAACATAACCATTACATGGTTAAATAAATGTTGTGCAGTTTTGCAGCCGTCAGTTGTAATATTTGTATATGCGTAGGCTCCTACATTTTCACTTAAATAGTCAGAGTGGCCGTGCTATCCTTTGCCTGTTAGCCAGAGCCATGGCATATTGTGCACCCCTGTATCTGCCTGCACTATGTATGTTTGCTAGTTCTCCCTCAGTCTCTTCATCTGACTCTGCTAGAGAGGCTAACCCTGCCTGTGGTCCTGCTCTTAGTTGTTCTTGCTGAAGTTGTTTCCTGAGAGTTATATTGCACAACATGGAACAGACTGTCACTATTTCAGCAGGGGTGGTTGAGTCGTACTGCATGGCACCTCCTGATGTCTGCAGACACTGGTGCCTTGATTTAGGAAGCTGAATACACATTCTATGATAGTCATACTATGAACACGGGCATAATTGTATCCTTGCTCCGGGGGGGTTATGTGGGTTTCTCATGGGTGTCATATGCCAAGATTCCAGTGCATAACCTGCATCATCCAGTAGATGCTCTTCTGTAAACTCACCCCTTGCAAACCTTATGTACAGATCACAAGTGTGCCAAATTTGTGAGTCTTGAAATTTGCCTAGACCATCTGCACAGTCAGTTCAGATAACCCCATGGGCATTACAGACAACCTGACAGTTTACAGAGTGGTAGCCTTTCTTGTATATGCACCTTCTTCCCTGTTCACTGATTGGGGCTTTTATTTCTATGTGTGTGCAGTATATGGCCTCCAAAACATCAGAAAAGTATGTTATTGCATAACATCCCTGCATGGTTCTTGCTTTTCTGGGGTGCAAAGGAAACAGATATACTCCATTCCATATTGTAGCATTTTATTTAGAAATTGTTGTAATGTTCTAGAAGCTAATGCCTGTGACATCCCTAATATATTCCCTATGGGTCTCTGGAAAGTTCCTGTATGTACTATACGTAAAACTGCATATATCTTTGTTTCCACTGGGATGGGTTCTCCACTATTTCCCTGGGGCCTCAGGTGAAGGCAGGAGAGGTTATATATTTTCTCTAGAGTTTCCCTTATTTGCCCAGTATTGCTCTGCAGAGTTACACAGTCTATGGTAAATCAAAACGGGTCTATATCCTCTCCTTTATTTTGGTTGTGGTCTGGCAGCAACACCTTGAATTAAAGTCTGTAGTATGTACAGGATAATGATGACAGCAGCAACCCCTGCCATTTTTTTCTAAGTTTAAATGTAATTCAAAGAGTTTTGGATTTCACAACAAATGGCTTTACTTAGTGTACACTGTTGCTTTCTAGGTTTCTGAATGTTGGATTTTTTTAATTAGCATGCAATTCAGCTACTTATCCTTTTATTAGCATGTTCTGCAGTTTACTTATGTTTTGAGGTTTTACACTAGGTGTAGAGACATTTAAGGAATACTAAATAAAGTGCTATGTGCACGGAGCACTGCACTGTGTGTGCTATGATGTGCACAGAACACTGCATTGTGTGTGCTATCATAGGTTCATAGGTAAGTACTAGGCTATCAGCCCAAGGGCCTATGTAAGCCTAGCCAGCAAGGTTCCATAGCTTACACCACCCAAGAAAGCTATTTTCCTGTTCCACTGTCGAGCAGAGACACAGAAGTGATCCCCAGGGTGTATTTCCTATTTCCCATCCACTCTTCAAGATTTTCTTGAAGAGTGCTAATGAAGAACTTTGCTTGACATAGATGGGTAGCTTGTTCCAGAGTATAGGAAGTCTCTGGGACAGGAATCTATCCCTCCAGCATGTTCTGTTTATTGTGATGACAAGGTTTAGGTCCCTAGAGCATGTAGCTCAGAGGGATTGGGACTTCTTTAGGTGTAGCATGTCCAACAGCTCTGGGTTTGACATAGCTTTATATGTTAGGCAGAGATCACCTCGGAGTAGGCATTATGCTATGGAGTAAAGCTGGAGTTTTTTGAGGCAATCAGTGTAGGGCATTTGTTTGAGGCCAGTAATCCTCTTTGTGAGGTACTTCTGTGGCCTTTCCAGCTGCTGCAGATGTCTTGTGAGGTACATTCCAAAAGGGGCATTGTACTCTATAATGGGTCTAATGAGTGATGAGTAGAGGGGAACAATGACCTCTTTTTTCCTGGATGAGAACCCTTTTATGATGAGGTGTGCCACATAGAAGGACTTCCTGACTACTGTGGCGATGTAACTATCAAAGGAGAGACTACTGTCCACCTGGGTCCCAAGGTCTCTTATCACACATTCAGTGTTAAGTAGATTTCTGCCTATGTGGTAGTTCATGGGTTCAGTGTTTTTACCAAAGGGGATGACGCTGCACTTTTTGGCATTAAGCTTGAAGCCATGGCTCTGACACCAAACATCTGTCTCAGTGAGGCCCTTCTGTAGGATGTCCACATCATTTGGGGACTTGACTATGGCTCCTAGTTTGCAGTCATCTGCAAACTTCATTAGCCAGAGGCCTTCTGTGTTAGCCTGTACTTCAGAGAAGTAGATACCAAACAGGAGAGGTCCCAGGATGGAGCCCTGTGGTACTCCACTTGTCACTGCCTTGAGGTCAGATTTGGAGTCTGCAACTTTTACAGTGTGGGTTCTGTCAGTGAGCCAGTTCGCAGCCCATTTTGTGACATAGGGAGTTATACCTAGTTTAGTGAGTTTAGCTATAATTCCAGAATGGGGGATGGTGTTGAAACCCTTGGCAAGGTCAAGATAGGCTGTGTAAACCACCTTACCCTCATCCACGGCTTTGGTGACTGCCTCAAAGAAGTCAATCAGGTTCAGGAGGCATGATCTGCCTTTCACAAACGCGAACTGGGTGGGATCCAGAGTTTGGAGGTTACCAATGTTTTTGTTTATGAGTTCCATGGTGATACGTTTCATGGCCTTGCAGACCAGGCTCGTTAGGTAATAGGTAGATAGTTCCTGGTGGTGGTGTGGGCCCCCTGCTGCGGTGGGAATTGTGTTTTCTTTGCATTTTTAGTGGGCACAGCCTGGTCTGCAAGGCTATTACTGAACATGGTGCTTAAGTGCTGCGGAGCACTGCCTGTCATGCCTATCATGTGCACACTGCATTGCTATCATGCATGGACTACTGCCGCGTGTGACCACTAGCTGTGCTTGCTCTGCTAGTCTTCATCAGTGTTGTACTCCTCATTTCAACGGCAACAGTATATCTGCAGCTTGAATTTTAAAGTGAAAAGTGATATTTTTCTTGTCATATCTGGATGCTATAACAACACTCCGTAGGGACATTTTATATTGTTCAAGCATAGCACTGATAGCTACAGTATTAATTTACTAAAAATGTTGGAAAAATGTGTAGTTCTGCCACTTACAAGGAGTCATTCTTTTCTTTAGTAATACAAATGTAATATCTTAATCTATCTTTCTCTTTTCTTATAGCATTTTCATGAAAAGGGTTTGACACACATCAGTATATTATATATTTCAGGTGCAAATTATATTTGATAGAAGAAAATTACAGCACCTTGAATGTGAGATGTCATTCTGTATATGTAGTAATATGACAGAAAATATATGCGTTAATCAACTAAATACTAGGTAGCCTATCTACCACAAGCGGAGTGGTTTCTGGCCCAGAATTTGTAGTTTATTGGCCATTTGGGCAGTTTTTCCATCTTTTTCAACTTTCTGGTTTAAAAGCCTGCATTTTTGCTTGTTTCCTGCCTTTCCTGTAAGACTTCTTGTGTAGCAATTATTTGTTACCAAGCGCTACCAGCACTAAACGTTCTACAAGGAAACAGCTCCAGTACTTATTATTAATGCCCACCCCTCTAGGCATGTCTAAAGGTCAGTTCCCTGTGCTTTCTCCTATTAACCTGATGAACTGAGGCAATGTAGCAACTGCCTCATGTACACGACAATGCATTTATATATCCAAATTGGAAGCCACACACTCTCCAGCCAAGTCCAGAATAGCTGGTCAATAGGAGACGGTCAAAACTTGCACCACACCAAATATAACACATAGCCCTTCAGAACACACACCAGCACTACCTTCATATAAAAACACAAACTACACAACCACCTTCGCAGAGGCTCTCAATAAAAATTTACCCAAACAGCAGAAACCTCAAAGGCAGAAATGCACTCAATCACCACAACACAACACTAATCACGAGACACATAACTCTTCTAAACACTTTACCACTCAACCAAAGCCCCTAAGGCAAAACAGCATGCCCAGCACACTAGTCATAGGTGACTCAACAGTGAGGCAAACTGATGTCCCACTCACTAGGTTGAATAAGGAGAAAAGTAACAGTCATCTGCCTGTCAGGTGCCAAGATCTGCCACATAATGCACACATTATGGTCCCTCAACAACAGGTACAAATATGACTCTGTCATTGTACATGTGGGTGTGAATGACCTGAGATGTACCTCCCTGGATTACATGAAAAGAGACATGGAGGAGCTCTCGGATTATGTAACCCAGATGGGTATGACCATAGCCCTGAGCAGCATCCTACCATCACCCAGAATGATACCACAGTACAAGCAGAAAATGATTGAGTTCAACAATTGGCTAAGTTTCTGGTGTCATACTAAGGGGATCCAGTGTCTGTCTGCCTGGGATGACATGATTGACAGATCTCTGTGCTTTGCCAGAGATGGCCTGCATTTGTCACCCCTGGGCTTCCAGATACTGGCCAAGGCTCTTGCCACCCCTATAGTGCCTTTTGTAGGAGGTCTTCCAAAGACCAAATTACCACTGTAACAGCTACAAGCAAATGCAATCTGAGGGTCATACTGTTCAACCCTAGAAGTCTAAGTCTCAAAATGCACTCGCTCAAAGCACTCCTTAAAATGGAGAACATCGACATTTGTGCTGTAACAGAGACCTGGTTCAAGGGAGCAGAAAGCACCCCTTTACTACCAGGCTATAACTCATTCCACACCTTTCGGCCACAGAATTTGGACCGAAGCTCCAAAGGTGGTGGTGTTTCCATATTCATAAAGGATGCACACACCTCCAGACTGGTAGCCCAACATAATGTTTCAGAGCTACTTCAGATGCAGCTAACATTGGGTAAGACAGCGATTCAGGTCATAGCCTGCTATACGTCCCTAGCCATGTACCAAGACTCACACTCCATGTTCCTAAGCACCCTGGAGAATATTAGGGTCCAACTTAACACTCTCATACTGGGCAACTTCAACTACCCCTCCATTAACTGGGAAAACAAATCATGTACCAATACACTTGCCCAATGTTTCCTGGAATTCATTAATTTCAATGTGCTGGACCAACTCGTTCTTGCCCCCACTAAAGGTAGCAACATCCTTGACATAGTCATTACTAACATGGGAAACCATTGCTCTACACCAATAGTCAACTCCTCCTTGGTTAGATCCGACCACAAACTAATCACCTTGGAAATCCACACCCCCCCACCACCACAAAGGTAACCACCATGCATGAAAAGCTTCTCCAAAGCAAACTTTGAGCTCCTAAAAATAGAGGTGGCTAACTTCATGGCACCCATGCAAATGGAGAATAGTTGCATGACCGCTGAATCATACACCAATGCACTGTACGAACACGTACACAAATGCATAGATCTCGCCATACCCAACAGAACCAAGACGCTCTCCACCAAAAAAAGCATGACAATCTGGTGGTCCCCTTTCATAAACAAACTGTGCAATCTGTTTTATTGGGCCTGCACTACAACCTCCATTCTCATTGGCAAATGCCAATGAGATACTGCCAGTAAGCAGTGTGCATTTGAAAATCTGTTGCAGAAAGTGGAGAATGCCCTTGGCTTTTTTTTTTTTTTTTGTGGATCAATAATTTTTATTTATTTTTAAACTGTAATAATTGAAATTATATGCTTGCACCATAAAAACACAGATTTGCAGGTAGCTGACAGTAGAATATACAAAGTTTCAACTTTACACAGGCAAGCTATAAAAAGCAAGTTAATAGTGTTAGCTAAAAGAGAGAGGGAGAACATATAACAGTTATTATTTAACATTATAAAATGACCAATGCATAATATGATATGTAGCATTTAACATTTGGCTATGTAACATTGGGATTAGAATAACTACTTTATGGCTTATAGTGTATAGTTTCAAGCTAAAATGCCCTGGAGACCCAGATGGCTAAGTGGCTGCATCTATTAAAGAGAAACCTCCATTCCAGTTAAGGTATTACATAGTTTGTACTTAAGGTGACATTACATTCAAAAGAGATACATTTTCTGAGCACATTTCCACTACTTGATCTTTCCTACCTTTTTTCCTGGCAACCCTATGTTCATTTAAATATATGCCCTATAGAACATGCCAACATTCAGAGTTTGAAGGTTGGGAGGTATCTTTCCAATGACATGTAGTGGCCTGTTTTGCTGCTAGATGCACTATATACAAAAGAAAAGTGATAGAACCCAATGGGTATCCCACAGACAATGTTCATGTGTTCAATATCATCTTGTTACATGGGAAACAATGTTCCTTCCTTCTTCCAAAACTTTTCCCAAAATTTTCTTTTCTTACCACTGTCCCAAACAATGTGTTTCCAGATAGCCCAAACCTCCTCCTAACATCTTCAACAACATGGCAGAAATGCGGGGTTGCAGTGATTTACCCAATGTGGGGGAGGAAAAGCTGCTGATGACATCTCCATGCAAAAACCTCCAATGTGGACAGACTGTTACCTTCAATTATATGCTTAAAGCCCACATGACCTGTTCGACAGTAACACTGTTGGTCCCACCCTCATTCATGACCTGAATGAGGTCTGCTGCTGGATTATATATCTCTTTTTGGAGAACCGAGTATATTCCTGCAAAGCTAACTGACCTACAGTATTCCCTGCAAGTTTGGCTATAAAAGATCCTAATAATGGGGACTGCAATACAGCTGTTTCCAATTGCAAATCAGCATTTAATTTGCAAATACCTGACAGTTGGGCATAAAAAAGAAAGTGGTGTTTAATGAGAGGATATTTAGCAAATATATCTGAAGTGCACTTAAGGCTTGTCGATGTATACATCTTAAATGGAAATTGAAGCCCTCTTATTATCCATTACCAGATTGGAAATAAGTGACTATTTATTTATTTATTTTATTTTACCTTATTTTATTTATTTTAAATTTGTTGCCCCGGTTTGTCTGACTGAGCTGATAGCCCTTTTTCAGCAGAGGCCCAGGGAGAAAAGCTCCACACATTTTATAGTAAAGTCTGCAGATGCAGTGTACAGAAGGGTTCAAAAACATTTTTACAATAAAGGTGCACGTAGAAGCAATACAACAAAAATAGAACACATTTGACAATGGGAGAAAATGTAAAAATATAGTTGCTATTAATTTAAGTCTTGATAAAGTGGAGAAAAGAGAAGTATAAAAGGTAGCCTAAGGAGGCTAATGTTTTTCGTTTAAAATGACTGGTAGTAGCATAGTAGAGGGGTCTAGAGAGAGCTAATCAATAATAAAAGAAATAGAGGTAAAAAATAATGGGCAGTTAGTGTTTTGAATTTTGGGATAGTGGGGACATTTTGGAAGGTGGGTACAGTGGCAGGACCATCACATTGTTAAGTATTCTTTAGTTACTGCTTTGCATTGTTTAGGTTGTTTGAGGGACCTAATTTCTAGTGGCAGTTTGTTCCAAGAGATGGTAGGATGGTAGCTATAGAGGTTGCATCCAGTTTTGGTCTTGGATTTATAGATCAGTAGTAGATCTGGTTTGGAGCTATGGAGGGACCTAGTGGGAATATATTGAGTGATGAGAGAAGGTAAATTAGGACAGTAGGATGGCTGATATAGGATAGAGTGAATATTCTGGAGTTGAGAGAGTAGATGCAGGTGAGGTAATTCAAGCCAGTTTAAGTATTTTAGTGAGAGACAGTGATGAAATTTGTAGGTTTGGTGTGCTGCAAATCAAGCTACCTTGTTGTAGGTCAATTCTAATTTAGCTAGGAGTGAAGAGTTGAGATTTGTGATGATTTGACAGCTATACGATAGGCTGGGTAAGAGGTAAATATGGGGGAGGATTTATTTTGCTTCAATAGTGAGGAACCTTTTATTTCTGTATAGGAGGCCCAGTTTTTTTAGAGATTTCCTGATACAATTGTTGATATGCAAGTCAAGCTTAAGTTGATAGTTTATAGTGACACCTGAAAGTTTTGTGCTAGGTTCTACTATGATAGGAGTATTATTGACAAACAGCATAGAGACAGTGGATTTGAGGTGGTTAACATTTTTGAGAAGAAAGAGTAAGAGTTTTGTTTTTTTTTGGGTTCAGAATAAGCAAATTATTAGAGAGCCAGGTTTTGACTGAGTGAAAGGATACCAGAGTAGCAGAGATGAGTTCAGAGGGGGTGTCAGCAATGGTGATGACTGTAGAGTCATCTGCATATTGTATAAGGGGTGACTGGGGGGGCAAGAAGTATAGAGTAGATTAGTAAAGATTTTAAAAAGTAATGGGCCAAGAATGGATCCTTGGGGGACACCAATTTTCACTGGGAGAGAAGGGGAGAGAGCAGACTGCTATCTCACTGATTGCAGTCGATCTGTGAGATGGCTGGAGAACCATGCAACAGTATCAGTGGAGAAGTTAAGGTTAGTCAGTTAAATCAGAAGACGAGAGTGAGAGACAGTGTCAAAGGCTTTTGAAAGGGCGAGGAATAAGCAGGAGATGAGCTTGTTGTTATCTCTGGCCAGAGAAATAGTGTTAGTGGAGGATATAAGTGCAGTAGTAGTGCTATGTTTTGGGTGAAAGCCCTGTTGTGTGGGTGTGAGCAGGCTTTTCCTGTAGTAGGTAATACATGACTTGCTTATGTATGCATTTTTTCAATACTTTTGAGAGTGGTGAGAGGATAACTATTGGTCTGAAGTTAGTGATTTCAGTGGAGTTACCTCCTTTATGTATAGGTAAAGTATAGAATTCCTTTCAGATAGAAGGGACTTTAGATTCAGAGATAGAGTGGTTTATCAGGATAGATACAGGAATAGCAAGAGAGTCAGCAGCTATCTGAAGGAAGTAGTAAGGAATCAGCATTTAATTTTCAAATACCTGACAGTTGGGCATAAAAGAGAAAGTGGTGTTTAATGAGAGGATATTTAGCAAATATATCTGAAGTGCACTTAAGGCTTGTCGATGTATACATCTTAAATGGAAATTGAAGCCCTCTTATTATCCATTACCAGTTTGGAAATAAGTGTCTATTTATTTATTTATTTTATTTTACCTTATTTTATTTATTTTAAATTTGTTGACCCGGTTTGTCTGACTGAGCTGATAGCCCTTTTTCAGCAGAGGCCCAGGGAGAAAAGCTCCACACATTTTATAGTAAAGTTTGCAGATGCAGTGTACAGAAGGGTTCAAAAACATTTTTACAATAAAGGTGCACGTAGAAGCAATACAACAAAAATAGAACAAATTTGACAATGGGAGAAAATTTAAAAATATAGTTGCTATTAATTTAAGTCTTGATAGAGTGGAGAAAAGAGAAGTATATAATTTGAAAGGTAGCCTAAGGAGGCTAATGTTTTTCGTTTAAAATGACTGGTAGTAGCATAGTAGAGGAGTCTAGAGAGAGCTAATCAATAATAAAAGAAATAGGCGTGGCCAAGGATAAACACAGGATAGCAGCAGATTTCTTCAGCTCCACCAATTTCATTACACTGACAGGAATTAATTACTTAAAAAATTAATTTTTGAAGTAATTTTCTTTCTAAATATGTTTGTTTTATATAGTTCTTGAACTATATCTAAAAAAGAAAGGAAATTTTAACAATATTCCTGTCAGAAATCACTTTGGAAATTTTCCTGTCAGTTTATCAGTCTGAAATGAGTTCCAGTAAGACAAATTCTCAAGACTCCAGCATCAAGAAAGAACTTCAGTCTCTAATAACTATAATCCAGCAACTTACTGCTAAGATGGAAAAATGGATACTAAAATAGATACCTTCATAGAAAAAACTACAAAACAAATAGACTTGTTACATATAGACCTGCAACAACAGAAGATCCAGATGACAGGCATAGAAGAAGCTGTGAATGACATGGAAAATAGAATCCAAGAAGAGGAAAACAACATTGAGTTTCTGCTGAAACAAAATACACATTTACAAACAAAGCTTGATGACCTGGAAAATAGATCTAGGCGCAATAACATTAGGATTTTTGGACTGCCAGAAAATATTGAAGGTAACAATATTACTTCTTTTTAACAACATGGCTCCTTAAAACTTTAGACTTACCAGAAGCATTCTCTTTTGGTATCGAAAGAGCACATAGATCTATAGCTAATACTAACTCTAACAAAAACTATCCTAGATCAGTTATAGTTAGATTTCTATCATCTTTTGATAAAGAGATGGTTCTTAAATCTGCTTGGGCTAAAGCTCCTGTTAAGATTAATGAGACAACTGTGCGTTTTGACAATGACTATTCTTCCATGATAATAGCTAAAGAAAAGTTTTCTGCCACTAATAAGGGAGCTTAAAAAAGCACAGTTTAAAACATACCTTCTGTTTCCTGCTAAGCTTAAAGTCTTCCTTCCTGATGGTCCTAAAATTTTTGATGACTTAGACTCTGCTTTACTGTTTATCAAAAAAAAAAAATAAGATTTTGGATAAAATAGAGGAAATGGAATGGGCTAGTCCTTCATTAAAGAGACTGGCAACTGAAACTTCGTGGAAGACTTCAGAGAAGAAGAAGAGACTAAAAAACAAATGATTTGTTCTATGTTTTTTTTCTCTCATCATTTTATTTCATTATTAATCTTTTTAAATATAGTTCCTGCATTTCCAGAAAGCCACAAATATTCTGAAAAAGATTTAATCAAAGTTATTCTCTGTGTGCAAAGAAATGTTTTGTTTCATAACCAGTCAAAATATCTGAAGAATTAATAACATGCTATGATTCAAGTTGTTTCTCTTTCTGAAAAAGAGAAGTAAGGTCAGTAATTTGATACATTTTTTTCTTTCTCTTTTTTTTCTTCTCCTTTTCTTCTTTTCTTTGTTTAAACAATGACATTCTATTTAGATTATGTAGTGGGTAAAGGGTGGGGAGGGCAGGGAGAGAAGAGTAATGAAAATATGATTAATAGAATAATAACATATTTATTCCTTGTAAAAAGTTTATATGTTCTTCAAATGCTATTCCTAA